>NC_133538.1:122341394-122641394 GCF_048544455.1 Silene latifolia | reverse complement strand
TGGTTGGCTTTCTGAGTTCTTTTCGTTTAATTTTTGTTGTATATGTGAGAATCTCTGGTTTCGTATACACAACCATTATTATCATATCACCTCTGTAGATGAGTTGTCAGTGTTGGTAATAGCTGGTAAATTCAACCATTATTATAAGTGTTATCAACCTGAGTTGTAGCAAGAACATCTTCAATCATCAGCTTGGCATTTTGGTAAAGAAAAAACATCATTAGAATTACTCAAGTTAAAGAGTAAATTAAACTACAATATCATCTATTCTTAATGCTTATTGTACCAAACTAAAATAACACAAAGATAGCTTGGACAGTTTAAATTTAATGAGATAATACTAATAGTGCAAATTAACCTTCATAACTGAGTAAATGAAAAAAAATGAAAGTTCATGGCATCCTTCTAACAGCAACTGGGTTACCTGAGTCTCTATACCCTCAACTCTTTCGGAAGCTCTCTTCTGAAACATTTGATGCTGGAGATTCCTTCCTTATTGATCCTTGTGAAAATGGTCTTCAAAGACACCTTCTTCTTACATCTGATTTCATGTCTAAGCATTCTAATCTCTTCCTTGTTGATCATGCTTGGACTTTCAGGGTTTCTGATGCACCTAAACATGTATTCTTCTTTCAATCTTTTTTTGCTTTTATGCTATGTTTTTCTCCATTTTTAATTTGGTTGGCTGTGCTTTGTTTAGATTGAGCAGATAGAAATTGTTTTAGTTTGTGTTTATGCATGTATAAATCTAAATTTGGATGATTGTAGTTCTTTGTTGGTTTGTGTGGAATTGTGTGTTGGGACTGCCGCCACTACTCCATGACATTAGTATGATATAGTTTTCTATGCTCACCAAACTTATTAATGCTTTTTTTTTCCCTATTTTCTAGTAGTGCAGTGATATTAAAATAAGTCTTTAAGTTACAGTGATATTGTTGATAGTTAACGGAAAAACTAACGGTCTTAGGTTTGAGTTCCTTAACTATATAAAAATATGTTTAAGTTCCTCCTGCATTCCCTGCGTCCAATTTTGGTATTATCATTTATTTTGTATATTGTTATGTCACTAGAAAAGTATAAAAATATGTTTTGAGATATGAACATATGTATTTATGTGTTTTGGTAGATAATGAAGGAAATATTGAAAAGGTCAGCGGTCCAATTCAACCGCATGATGTATGGTGTACTAAAGGGAGGTATTGTGTCACTTTTAATGAATTTCATCAGCCACTCAAAAAGGGAGGGCACATCCTCGTTAAATTCATTGGTAATATGGCTCGGAAGGAAAGATTTTGTCCAATTGGAGAGACAAATTGGCACCGTGTGCCTAAAATTTTCAAAGTTGAAATCATCAACTGTATTTGGGTATGTTGTTACTAACTTCATAACATGGATAATTGTGCTAGTTTGGTCAGCTCATATTTTTTTGTTTAAATTAACCTTTTTTTTCGAAGGATCATTTTGTTATTCCCGATGGTGATGGCTATGACAAAGGTATTCTGAAGCGTGTAGGCAATAGTGTGAGACAATATAGGCATAACTTGAAGAAAACTTTGTTTAAACCCAAGAAAAAAACTAAACAAGAAATCTATCAAACTAAACCAGGAGGGGTCCCTCTTGATAGTTGGATTCATTTAGTGGATTATTGGTATTCTGACAAGGGAAAGGTATTTGCCCAAAATTAAATAGTTGCTTTTATTATCTTCACTATTTTTTCATTATGTCAGCACTCTATGTAATGTCTATTTTATTTAATGCAGAAATTTTCTGAATGCGGAAAAGAGGCCCGTGCATCACAAAATCATGTTCACACAACCGGTTCAATAAGCTATGCTAATATACGGGCGGAGTTTGTAAATATTTTATCCTTTATTGATGATTACCACCATCTTTACATTTATTTAGAATTAAATACAAGCTTAGGTGTATAAGTTAATTACTCACTGATGACTCACAGGAAGAAAAGAACAAAAGGGAACCAACTGAATTGGAGGTTTTCAAGCAAACTCATAAGAGGAAAGATGGGTCATATGTGAAAGATACAATAACGGAAGAATTTGTGGTACTCATATATAATAAAAATGTTTGATGTACTCTAAAATTTCTTGTAAATTGACACATACTAAGCATTTTTTTTAATGTGTGCAGTTGGATGCTGATACTTATGTTCAATCTAAACTTGCAACCAATCCTACCAAGCCCAAAGCGCAAATCCAAAATGAAGCTTTCAGTAAACTAATGTATGGGAAAGATATCCCTAAACGCCAGTTAGGCTATGGTTTCGGCGTGAAAGGAAGTGATGTATTTGCGGTGCACGGTATTTTAAGGAAAGAGACTTTTAAATCTGGAGATAGTAGTTCTTTGGAACTCAAGCATGTGGAAAAGGTGCAAAATATGGAAAAGTCTATTCTAAGTTTGACTAAGGACAAAGAAGAGCTGCAAACCAAGTTGAATGAGACGAATAGCATCTTGTATAAAATCTTGGAAGGTATGAGTTCGGGAATGTCGTCGCCCGAGATAGCCCAACTTGTAAAATCATCCTTGAACTCAAAGGTATTTTTATATTTATGTTGTCTTTAAATTTAATATAGTACTGAATCGTAGTATGATTCAGTTTGGTAGTTTTGTCTATGCTGAATGGTTCTATAGGAATGATGCTCGGTTATATGCCTTAGGGTTAGTTGTTGCCCGCAACCCCTTTCATTCTTAACGTTATTTAAAATAGTTGTGAGACGCCATAAACTTGTGACCGTCATAATTCACAAGTAAGAATTTGTGACCAATGTGTAAATTGTTGTATTTAGGTGTAAAACTTTGTTGGTTTCCACTAGGGAATCCCCTGATTACTGTTAGTATTGTGTTAAGAATTGAGATGTAAAGTACTGCTTATTTTTGTTGTTTGGAGTGTGGAGGTATATTGATCATTTAGCCACAAAGGCGTGTGCAAATGACTGTTAGTTAGTATTTCTGTTGTTTGGAGTGTTGTGGTATATTGATCAATATAGCCACAAAGGCGTGTGCAAATGACTATGAGTTGGTATTTTGGAGTAGACTTGAGTACTTGTGGAGGTAATTGAAACCTAGAAATGTCGTAGCATTGGTTTTGGTCTCTGTCGGAGTTTTAGGTGTGTCTACTTTTTGTAGATATGACGATTCTTGAGTATATTACCGAGTGTTACCCCCCCCCCAAACTGCTTGATTTTTATCATCCGGATATTTAAGTGAACAAGGGTGATAAGAATGAAAATAGTAAGAAACTAAGAACAACGTGAACCCAGTCGGCCAGTCTTTATATGAAAATGGTAAGTATCATAGTCGGAGCTTAGGGAGTAGCATATTTGGCATGTAATAAATAGCTAGCAACTGTAGCGGTTAGTGTAAGGTAAGTGCTAGCGCTGTTAAGTGTTCATTAAGGTTCATGTAATCATTTTTTTTTTATATATGGTTTCTTAAGTATGTAGTATTTTGATTTCTTTTTGTTATTAGTAGCACAACTTCCTACTTGATTGCCTTGTTAATGATATTTAATTTCCTTGCATGTAGATATCAGACTCAACTAATGGTGGCGGTGCATCCGGATAGAAGGACCAAATCTTGAATTCTTTTTCTGGAGTAGATTAGTTGCACCTTTTGGCTTAAATCTAATCGTTTCGAAACAATTTATTATTTTTGCGTAAAAGCATTAATAGGGATATTTCTTATTTTTATTGTTCGGATGAAATAATTACGATATTTTTTTTTATTTTTTTTTTGAATTTTGAAAGCATGTAATTTGATAATTGCAATTTTAATTTATGGTATAAAATTTTGTTTTGGTTCTAGTCAAATTAATGTTTTTTATACACACTTTAATTTGGGTTTTTTGCCCAAATAGCCATTTAACTCAAACTATTTTCCAAAATGACTATTTCATAAATCTAATTACCAAAGTGACCATTTTATAAATCTAATTACCAAAATGACCATGTAAATTAATAAAGTTGCCATAAAAAGCTAAACTATAAGGTTTTTTAATTTTATTATATTCCCCCAAAATAGTACAAATATATACAAAAACTATGAAAAAAAAATCAACAAAATCAACAAAATAGTAATATTTCAATAATATTTTCATAAAATTAAGAAAAATATTTAATCTATTGGCCTATGGATCTATTTTTAACTTTTGAGTGAAGACCTATGATTTTTGTTTAAGTTTCAAATGAACATGTAGATTTACAAATACTTTCATAAAAAATATCGTGTGGAAAAAAAAGAAACAACACGCAGTTTTTAAAAAATAAAAGAACATGCAATTTTCTTTATCATTGTCAATGCCCTATCAACAATGAAAGCGCATTTTTAATTTTATAGCTTTTAATGAAAATTTTATAGATATTTTGAAATTGTAAAAAGATTATAAAAGTTTCCTCCTTTTTTCTAACTTAAATTATTCCTATATCATGATAAACTTAAATAATTTTTAAAATTAAGTTTAGATAGTCATTTACAATGTTGTATGGCTATTTTGGGAAATATAATGGACATATGGTCATTATGGTAAATAGTTTCGGCCAAATGGCTATTTTGGCAAAAGACCCCTTTAATTTATGATGTCATTAGCTGGTAATTTATATGATTTAATTCAAATCGTATTGACGAAGATAGTATTAGTGAATTTGTCTAGTGACAGGAAAAAGCGTAGAGAAATTCAAATTTTCGACGCGAAAAAGTGTAGATAAACTTTGACGCTTAAAGTGTCGCTGCTCTCAACACATAAAAGCGTCTACAAGGTTGACGCTAAAAACCGTCAAAATTTCCTGACGCCCCAAAAAACCACGTTTCTAAAAGCGTCGAGAAATAAAATGGCGACGCTTAAAATAGCCCAATAAAGCGTGGGCAAAGTAAGGTGTGTGTAGTAGTGAATTATGTTTTTAATTTTCAGTAGATGCATGTATGGTTAATGACGTTTTATGTATAAATATCGTATTTGGTTTGGTTGATCGGGTTGGGTTTGATTATGATAGTTCTTTTGATGATGAAGATGGTTCATGCAACATGGTAAAGCCTGTTGTTTTTTGTTTACGGGTTGCATGCACCCCGTTTTTAGTAGATGTTGTAATCGGATAGTTGTGATGAAGATTAGTTTTTACTAGATGTTGTAATCGGATTATTGTAATCAGATGGTAACTCATCTAGTTAATGTAAATTACTTATTATAATCAGATGATGTTATAATTTCTTATAATTTCTTCAATTGCTTGCTTCTTTAATTTCTGTCTTATAATCGCTTATCCTTGATACCGTAAATAGTGGTTTCGTTTTTATGATATAACCTAATCTCGATCAGTTTTTGATCATGACAGTCGGCTTGATGATTTTATGTATACCGATTTGATCATCGTTATTGTAATCGTTTTAATCGATCTTTAATTTCCGTTTTCAATTTGACCATAATTGTATAATTTTCCATATTGTAAGCTTTAGTTTAATGGTAATTATTCTGATTTCCTTAGATGAAATATTGGTATTCTAAATTAGGGTTGCTTTCCAGTTTTTAATAAATCAAATTCGTTTAATTTAGTGTATTGCATAATTCGTTAATTGGTTCATTCGTAATGTGATTCGAGTTTACGAAAATAATAAAATCCGTAACACAATGAAAGTAATCATGATTTCATTAATCAATGGTAAGTCATCATAAATTTTTTGGTGTTGTCATATGTCAAAAGGTTGAGTAAGGAGATGGATAAAGTCATTTTGCATGCAAAATAGTCTTAGTTTTACGAATTTGCAAATTCGATTAACTCGAAAAACCGGTTTTACCGATTCGACTAAGTTTTACCAATTCAAGTAACTCGTTTATATTAAGGACTTAAATTAACATAAAATTCGTCTAAGGTTATTAACCGATTTTAACTAACCATCATTTTGACGACGTTTGACAAAATTCGACTTCTATTAATTTTTACGAAATATGTCGAAAATTTTTAATAGTTTGTATGAACTTCAAAACTAATTAAAATCACATTATTGAAACCCGGTTTTTAACCCATTTTTTACTTTAACCTGTTTGCAAATCTGTTTACTAACACGACATTAGAAGTCACTAGACAACTTACACAATTATTATTGCCTATAAATGTATGTAACCTCTCATTCATTAAACACAAAACCCAACCTACCCTTCATCAATTATTAATCTCCATCCATAATCTCTATCTTCTACCACTTCAACTTCCCTTCTTTCTTTGAAAAAAAAAACCTATGGAAGATGATCGTGACCCCGATTGGCGATGGTGGCAACAATCCCCAGAAGAGTTTATCCAATACCCGGTGTTATTAGAGATATGACCGAAGCACCAACCATTGAAGGTACGGATGAAAGTTCATCCGCCTTTCAGGTTGCCGCGTGCATGGACCTCATGTCCATGTACATCTTTCCTAGGAGTGGTTCGTGGCAGAGAATACATATGACCCGTACTTGTAAGTTGTGGGCGTATGGATGGGCTCAGAGCAGGAAAAGTGTTGAAGCGGAGCAGAAAAAAGCCTAGGAAAAATACGGTGAAGGGGCAAAATATTGCCCTTAAGTTGTCGTCTTGATTTTCTAATCGGTCATCTTCTATATTAATGTAAATTAACTAGTTAATCATATTGTGAAATATGTTATCGGATTATTATCATACTATGTTGATGTTTGATTTTCCTCCCCTATTGTAAAATATGTCGGTTGTAATCGTCTAGTCAAGTCTGATGTTTGTATTATGTAATCGGACTATAAAATTATGTCGGTTGTACGTCGTATGGTTTTGGGATCACTTGTAATCAGATGATCGAAATTCCTATGGTAATCTAATCGGATTGTGATAACTTGGAAGGCGCACAAAATATGTTTTAATTTTTAATTTTTTTTTTTGGTTACACGAAGCGGGATTATGCCCATAAATTAATGTTTATAGGGATACGATTTCAATTGGACTAATACTCGTTTAGTTTACAAATTTCATTGAACTATGATGGACAAAAAAATTGGACTAACTATTATGCAATTGGACTTCCTCATAGACAAATTGGAAAAATTTTAGAACAATTGGACGAAACTGATTAATAAACTAACATAATTCGACTAAACTAACATAAAGTTGATCAATTCGAATAAATTGCAAATAGGATTAAATTAACATTGTCTATAATTCGAATAAACCAAATCAATTCAATAAAATTGACAAAAAACAATTGAAATAAAATCGTCTCAAAACTTAATTAAAGATTCATCTACTGCGTGTCACGAGTTGTGCTTCTAGTAACCCTCCTCCTTCTCGGCGTAGGTTGCGAAGGACCTGCCTCGTCGACGTTTAAAGCCCTCTTAACTGTAATTTATCTAGGCCTAGGAGCTCTACTCGTTCCTCTCTTATCAACGGGGTCTTGCAAGCCGCCTTCTGTATGTGGAGTCACATTTCTGACCATGTGACGTTGAATGTCTTCCTTTCGTTGTAGTCTCCTTTTCCCCCATAACCGATTAACTTCGCAACCTGCACCCATGTCGTTGAGGGTCTGAATGCCAACTGTTGCTTCCATTTCTTTCACCATCTTTGATGTATCTCTATCATATATGGCGAAAGCATCATCGGATTGTAATGCTAGCCTAAATATGTAGTCGTTCCTCAATGTCACCCCAAGTGAACGCTTAAGGCGTTCCGACTCTCCTGGTGTGTGGTAGCCGACCTGAAGATGGTCATAACCTCTAACCAAATCCTTTCGAAACCGAGTCAAAATGTACTTATCAGGAATTAACTGCACTTTCTTCAGCAACATAGCACGGATAATATGCCTACATAATATTCCTCGGAATTCAAAACGTTGACAACTATAATTATACTCACCTGTATCCGTGTTGATTGTGACATTGTAGTTCTTATCCCGTGGAGCCCAAAACGGATGTTTCACCTCCTCGGTTACAACAAAAGAAGAGAATTGACCGATATTCATTTCATTAGAAGCATTAATGTGTATAAGGGCATACACCTCTTTTTTAACCTTCGCGAACATCTTATTAGAATAAGCTCTTTGGAAGACTTCCTCAAGGATGACACTCTTATCGTACAAAGACGGTTTATTGGTGCAAGCAAAGTTTAATCGTTCTTCCTCCTCGACCTTGACTCGTAGGGCATTTTAGTAGTTGCCAAGGAATGCGAACAAAGTTGTTTGCGGATTAACATAATTCTTGAAGAATATGTTCGTCTGCTCACTTCTTTGTGTGGATGACATACCTGCGCAAAACATGTGCCTCCAATACAACGGAACCCATGACTCCCTTTTTTCATACATCTCCTTGATCCAACTATGCCGTCGTATCCCATATTTATCGAAAAAAATTGCCAAGATGCCTCAAAATCATCGATGTCCTTACTCTCATAAACCACATCCCTTAGGTCAGCCTGAATTTCACGGAACCTAGAAAAGTTCCCCAAATTCTTAAAACCATTTCACATTATGTGTCACAGACACAAACGGTGTGGCGTATTAGTAAATAAGGTCTTCACAACCAAACCAATCCCCCTACACTGATCGGTGATTATAACTGAATGAGCTCTATCCATACAGTCTAACCATCTCCTAAACACCCAAGTAAAGCTTGCGGCGTCCTCGTGTGAAATCAAAGCGGATGCAAGTACAACAGTACTACCGTGATGATTTACACCAACAAACGGAGTAAACAGCATTTTGTACCTGCAATTTAAACATAAGTATAAGCATTTTAATGTAAATTGAAATCGTATTTTAACCTAAGCACGGTTCTCCTACCAAAACAGCAATCAAGGATCGATAATTGCAAACCAGAACAGCAATCGATTTAAGCTATAATACTTCGACTCAAATCGTAGTACATTAATTCAATTTTACATGATTGATAAATACATAATAAACTTGATTTTTTTTTTTAAAAAAAAAAAAAGAAAACTCCAATTCAATAAGAAAAAACCGTAATATATTAGGGTTCTCATGAATGACTAAAATTTTATTATTTAACTCAAGATAATAATGTTACATGTTACAAAGGAACGTAGCGTCATAAGAAATCACATCACCAAATATCTTTGCCATAGCCCTGCAACGTCCATCGGCCCAAAATACATTAACCAACATCCCTTTTTGATCCGTCTGGATTGCATAGTAAAAATCGGGATCGACTTCTTTCAGCTTAATAAATCTTTCTTCAAGAGCATTAGCATCACCTTGAATTCAACTGCGTCGTCGTTCTTGATTGAGCATGTTCCTCAAATCACGCTCAATAACTGTTAAATTCGCGTGACCACCAACTTCTCTGACCAAGGTGTTAAAGTTTTTAGCAATTGGGATACCGGCTTCATCATTCATCTAGGCTCGTCTCTTAAAATATTCATCCCATACCCTGTATTCGACCATATGTCGACTCTTTGCAGGATTGAGATCATCATGATTGTGGTCCAATCTAGCATACTTGATGACCATGAAATCATCTAGTAAAGTGGCTTCTGTGACACATTCGCATAGCTTAAATGAGGAAACGCCAATGTTCTTTTTCCTTGGTTTAGCCGCCCTTGTGCAACATAATCTGACTCGTTTATAAATGTAGAAACGAGGCTCGCTCTTTCCCACACCATATCGCTTTACCTCTTTTCCTGAATAGTAATCCAGTAGTTTGCTAGTCCTAATATAAAATTGAAAGCCTTGATTATAGGCATATTGGTAACAATATGCACCAAGCTCATCACCATTTACAAAATGCATTCCTTGTGTCGGAGGGTTAAGTTTAACATTGTCGGTGTATCCGCTTTTTAGGAACTTAGCGACCTTCTGCACATACCCCCCTTCAACAACAGGAGGTTCATGCAAGTCATCTACAACAACCTCATTTTCGACGACAGTATCATCGTTGCCGACACCCTCATCGTTGACGTCATCCTCATGGTTGTCGTCACCCTCATCGTTGACGTCATCCTCATGGTTGTCGTCACCTCCAATGTTGACAGGTTCACCATCAACACCGTCATCATATAACAAATCATCTATGCTAAAGTTGTCAAAGCTAACAACCTCCTCTTGATCATCCCCGTCCAGTTGAACTTCCACGTTATTAACAACGTCCTCTTGATCATCCCCGTCCTGTTGAACTTCCACGTTATTATGAACATCTTCTAAACTGATATTGTCAAGATCGTCTTCCCAAGGCAAATTAAGATCAACAAGATCGTCTTCCCAAGGCAAATTAAGATAAAAATCCATCTTCAATAACTAATGCTTGTTTTTTTCTTAAAAAAATATAGTATCTCTTTGTTTTTCCGTTAACACTTCAACGTTAAATCTCAACAAAAAGATATGATTTAGAAAACGGTATTTAAAATTATACTCGTATGATTTAAGAATCAATTTAAATAAATAAATTTAATTGTATCAAATAAAAGATTCTTAAAATCATTTAGTTACCAAAAAAATCTAATATGAAAATAAAACAATAAAGGAAACAATAAAAGGCGAAATTTAGGGCAATATAATAGGAAAGTTTGACTATTTTATTAATTAAGATTATTTAACACTATATAATGAAATTAAATTGACTATTGGATGTGCTGATACCCCTTGCTTAAATGGTTAAACACCCTTCTAATGCATAATGCATCGCATGTTTGATTCTTATTAACAACATTTTTGGTTTTTGTATTTTATTTTCCCCTTTTTTCCCCCAAATTGCACGAATTAAGGTTCATCAATACTTCACGATAACAAAAATCGAATTACATACTAGATCAATTTCACGAATTTAATTACGGTTCATAATCATTTGATTAATCGAATTAGGGCTAAATTATGCACCTATTGACGAATTAGGGTTCATCATTAATTATTCTGGAAAAAAAAAATCGCATTCAAGTACAAAAAATTCACGAATTGAATTTGGGATGGTATTTAATTGCATGAACGATTTTGATTATTGTATATGGAATATTAATCAATTTTATGTATCGAATTCAATTACGAATTGATTATTCGGATAATAATTAGGATTTAAATAATTAGGGGTTTTTCGAAAAATTATGCACTTAAAATAATGGTGAAGAAATCCACATAATGTTGACGGAAATTTAGAAAACTAAATTGGAAATTTGGAAAACTAAATCAAATATAACAAAAATAACCATAAATAATGTTAACTAAGTGTAGTTAATTAATTAACTATATATGTAAAATGACTAATCTAACCCTAAACTAATCTAACCTAGTTTACAATGTGTATCCATCTTCCCACCTTATCAGTTCCTAATTTTCAGCTACCTTTTCAGTTTTCAGTTAACTTTTCAGTTTTCAGCTAGCTTTTTAGGTTTCAGCTACGTTTTCAGTTAGTTTTACCAAATGGAGTGGTTAAAATATTAGAAATTGGGAGGCGCATTGGAGTAGATAATTAGAGAAAGTAGCAGCAGTTTGTTGGAGGGGTTGGGTTGGCGAAGGAAGATATGGGGTCAGAATGGGAAATGGTTAACGACGAGGGTTTCGTATACCAGCGGAAAAAGAGGAGTAGAATAATCGGTGGTGGAAAAACAGCAGATCCAACGGCGGCGGAGGAGGAGGTGGCGGCAGCAGCAGCAGCAGTAGTTGAATTGAAGGAGAGAAAGAAGAAGAGAAGACGCATAGCACTTGTTAAACTCAAAGACAAATGCAAACATGAAATTGGTGTATGGCAACATTTGGACAACACCTTAATCTCTATGCAACAACAACATCAACATCTCAATCAACCTTCCAATATCAACCAACAACACCATTCCATTCTAGGGTTTCCTTCCCAATCTTCCTTCTTCCTCTCTCACCTTTTCTCCCAGGTTACTTCCTTCTCAATTCAATTCCCCTTTTTGTTTAATTATTATTATTATTGTTGTTGTTGCTTGCTCTATTAATTTCATTTCAAATGCATGGAACGATTACACTTTGCAAATTATCAGTGCAAATGGTTTAATGCCCCCTTTTCTTTTTGTAATGACGCTGACCGCAGTTGGAGTATCAAGTCTCTGCAGAATACAAGACCTAATACGAGCTCTCGTCAATAGTTATATGCTCATACTAGGCCTTTAACCTGGGAGACAAAGTTAAAATGCAAATACTACCACCAAAACAACAACTTTAACTCTTTTCAAAACTCAATATCCCGAAATTTAACTACCCTTTCTCTATCTTTATATTTGAAAAGGCGGATGGAGTTTTCTTCCAACCATCACTTGATTAACCGAATACCAAATACAGTATTTACTTTGATTCAAAATTTTGTATTAGAGCCCAAGCTGGGTTCCACTAATGATGCTTCTCTATTAACTTGAAAGATAACAGAGAAGTCTAATACAAACCTATTACAGATTTTAGAACATTGGGTATCAGAGATAGCCTGTATGTAATTAACATCAAATTAATGAGCTAATATTCATGGAATATTGGTCTTAAAACTAAGGGGGTTAGTTAGTGTTGTTCAGGTGAATGTGCTTGCTATAGTGGCAACAACCTGAGAAAACACACTCAGTTCAACTTGAAATTTGTTTCAAGGAAGTAAACATGAAAATATTTTGGTGATTTAGAGTTTAATTTGCAGTGGAAAATGTAAGGTAAAAATGGATATAAATTAGCTACAAAACGTTCCTAGATAAGAACGCTCAGAGTTCAAAGTTGAGAGAACTTCTCAGTTTACTTGGTTTTGCATTTCTGAGTTGTGTGTGAAAAATGTTATGTACAATCTCCTTTATATAGAGGAAAGCTAATCTGATAATATGACTAAATGAATAGATTAACTTCTTGGGAAATGGGAATTCATGAATTGAACCCCTTGCCATTCTCTGCACTTGACTCTCTAGAATGCAATAAAATCGCCCATCACAAAGGTAACATAAGAATACAGCATTTAATGTCGCAGATGTATCTGTGTGCTGATTTTTTGGAATTGTAACTCCTTCCCTTGTTTATCTATCTGATGGACCTCAAAGAGTAGCCATTGGAAAGCCAAAATCAAATCCTATTCGTCATTTCCATGTAATTCATTGCTCATTGCTCCAGCATCAGTTACTCTCTATAGCCCTACAAAAGTGTTAACTGTATTAGTTAAATTGCTAAAATGCAGAGATTGATCTTCTTAGGATCACGATATTACCGGCTTCATATCATGTTTAATACTCCTTTGCAGTTTTAGGTTTTGGCTGTCTGCTGAAAAGCTTGCTTATTCAGTTGCGCATTACGATTGACCAACAGAGCAGTTCAGTTTTGAACCATATCACATTGAGGACTTTTGAACTCAATTAACATTTAATTCACAATCGCCATAATCGTCTGCAATGCCTTAGGAGTATCATAATTGTTGGTTGCAATTTCCACTCCCATGTATACAGCCATTTCTCTACATAGCCGCTCAATCCTTAATTGCTAATTTTTAAAATTACACGAACAATGGTGTGTGCCTCACCTTTTATTCCCTCTTTACTTTTTATTCCCTATTTTTAGCTTATACTCAGTGTCAGAACTTACAACTAATATAAATATGCATATTCAAACGATATCTTCCTAAATTCCTTTTGATTTGTTCTCTTATGTGAGATGTGAAATGTTGATTATTAAGAGATATATCCAGCAGATCAGGAATTTAGAACTTCTTGCACTAAACTAACCGCGTCATTGGTTGTCGTGCTTTTAGCTCTAGTATGCATTTTCTCTGTATTAGAATGCCCTATGACTCATTCTTACCTACATTGTTTGGCGTGTTTGATCATTCTTACTCTATCTTCTGAGATGCCAACCACACTAATTCTTTCAAGCCAAGTGAGTCAAAAATAGTGTGTTCTGTTATAGTAGCAACTATCGTGGCTTCTGTTAATTACCAACATTGAATAAAAGCAACTGTTTTCGAGCTCGGAATTCTGTTATACTTCTGTTTAAATGCTGCTATAATGGGGATTAATTTGAATGCTGCTTTACTTCCGTGTTTATGTTGGTAAATGTGATTTGCCTTAATGTTTTTATTTCGTTTTGAGGTATGTGACCATTCAATGATGGCTCTAAAGAATGATTCATTTCATCCGACCTCAAATCATTTTGGGATTAAGGCTCTGATGATGATCTTCTTAATTCATTCGCTGCATTTGTGGTTTTGGCACATGACATAAAACGTGTGTCATAAACTTGAAAATTCAGCCGATCCTAATGTAGTAGCAATTGTTGCATATAGAATACTATCAAGGCTGTGAACTTCTTGTCTCAGGCAACATGCATGATAAACTTCGGTATTTGGCTAATGTAAATCTAATCGATCTGAAAGCTAATTAGGTGTGATTTGATGTTATCACAAGCCGTCATATGATAAGACTAATGAGATTAACTCAATATCCTGATAAGTAGGTAGTTATAAGTTAAATTGGATGGACTCATATTTCTTGATAAGTTTTTCATAGCTTTGATGGGTATATCAGTCTGGGTGGAGGTATGATGATATTATTTTCATGCTAGATGGTTTGGTTTCGCTAGTTGGTTTGCAAATGCTTCAAAATTTATGCGTCTTGTTTGTTGATATTGAATCATATACATTTCAGGTAGAAGCACAAGAAGCAATAATCCGTGACTTCTCACAGCTTTGCGAGGTAGCAGAATCCTTGTGTAGTGTCCATGAGGAGAAGGCTAAGCAACAATTTATTGATCTCCCAATCTGGAGATCACCTCGAGAACTTATGACATCTCTTTGTGAGGATTGAGGATAACTTGGACCTCTCCAAGTGTGGTTAGTTTGCACTCAATTAGTGACTGGTTCGATGTTGCATGGTTAAATGAAATAAATTGTGTAAAACGATTATTTTGAAGTATAGACTATAGAGTGCAACGTTTATTGGAATTAAGATTTCTGTGTATGTCTGGTGTTCTCATGTGTGAGATATTTGGTCACCAATCTACCAAATTGGTGAAAAAAAAAGTAAGGTATGTTGGACAAATTGGTAAAAAAAAAAAAAAAAAAAAAAGTACGAAGTGAGACAAATTGGTAAGAAAAAGTTTGGATTTGTGACAAATTGGTAAAAAAAGTTGATTAAGTGATATTTAGACCATATAAATATTTAAATTATAATATTAAATATTTTTTATGAATAAATAATAGGTCTAGCAGTGTCATTGTAAATTGTAAACGTAATATGGTTTTTTTAAAGATTTTATTGGATTCAAGTAGGACAAAATCAATAATGGGTTTATTTTTCTTTAAAAAAAAACAAGTAATCACAAGGTAGAAAACCGTAAAATACAACCGAGAAATCGCATCCTCAATTTAACCGGTAATTGTAAATCGTATAACCTATTAAACTGAGCTGGATTCATACGACTTTTAGGATTTTTAAAATCGTATACCTAAAAAACTATATTTGTTCACCACTAGCGAGTGGTGGCCTAGCATAATCATCAATATATATAACTAAAGGAGAGGCTTTTTTTTCTAATTATACTATTAGCATTAGAATTGGGAAATTAATTATTTACTATTTTTCTATTATAATTAAGAATATAATTTTCCTATTAGAAATACAAATTAATTAATATTTTACAATTTTCCTATTAGAAATAGGAAATAAATTACCAATTTATTAAGTTTTTTTTCCTAATTATACTATTAGAATTAGGAGATAATAGTTGTTTAAAATTTTTCTATTATAATTAGGAATATGATTTTCCTATTAGAAATGAGAATTAATTAATTATTTTACAATTTATTATTAGAAACATGAAATAAATTAATTATCGATAATTTATTAATATTAAAAAATTATTCACTAGTATTTGGTCAGTTTTTATTAAATTAGAAGGGAAAAAAACCTTTGATATATTTATAATATCCAATTTTATAACAACTTCCGATTAAAAAAATGAGGTATTATGAGGCTAAAAGGCCTTAGGCCGAACTGGATTATGACAAATGTGCATGCATAATATGTACTACATGGAATTTACTCATGTAAAGAGTAAAATGAACGCTGAAATATGCCTCTATGTCTTTTGTTATTACTAATATCATATTTAATTATAAATAATACGAAGTTTATTTTTCAAATGTCATATGTATGTCTCCTACTAATTTAAAGTTATTTCCCTCACAATACACTTCAACTTCTATTGATAATTTTTTATTATTATATTATTTACATTCATTTGTCATTATATAAAAGTATATTAATCAAAATTTAAATAAGGTATTCACAAATTATTGATAAGTACAAAGTTTGATATCTATTTTTCAAGGAGTAGTAAAAGATAAAGAAAGTTGCTACTAATTTGTGAATCGAAATATCATATTATGATAAATGAATGTAAATGTTTTGAAAAACTTTATTATGCGATTGTTTTACAATTTAAAGTAAAAATGGTACCACGAGTAATAAAATAGATTTGAATGAGGCTTGAAGGTAAATTAGATACACTTATTATAGAAATATGTATAAGGTTAAGATTCAATTCACGCAACGATTAACATTAAAAAAAAGTCATGAAAAACACATAAAAGGGTATGAGTAGTCTTTCCCTAACATAGTGAAGAACGTCTGTCTCAAGCTTTTATTCTAACAAATTTTCATGCATAAAAAACGGTACTATTCAATTATATGGAGCAAACTAATTATTGTTGATGCTATAATATTTTTTTTGTGTGTGTAAATTGAGCACATCATCACTATAATTTAGGGAGAGATACGAGTTGGGGAAGGGTGAGACATATTCATCATGCATAATACGATGCCTTAACCACCTTTAGGCAAAAAATAAAAATAAATGAAAAAAATTTAAACCTAAAAGGGGGTCACGTACTTGCTAACTATTCTATAGTTCTCTACCATATTAATTTTCTCATGAAGTTTATGACATTTATTTCATATTAATAAAAAAATGATTATACTGCTTCGTACAATTTGTAATTTATAACTTTTAGCTAACTTATTTGAACTTGCTTAAATTTATATATTTTAAGTGAAGAATATTAATTATAAATATGATAAATATAAAGTTTGATCCTTAATTTCCTCAGAGATAAAAAAAAACTCAATTTTTATTTTCTTATAATATACTAATTAAAGGTCATAATCTAAAACAGTAAATTACACCACAATCTACTATTTCAATATGTCGATGATCAACACCCAAAATAGCACATTTCTTATTTAAATAGTGTAAAAACTCTCAAAATGTTAAAAAAAAAATTCCAATCTGTCGTTATCAAATAAAACCTAAGTTTCTACGTTTTTTTTTTTGTCATGTTCAACTTAATCTTTACGGGATGTAAAAATGATGAAGTTCAGAAAGTAGCGGTTAGTTTCTTGTTAGTTAGACGGACTTTTCAAGAGAGAGATGAAAGCTTTGCATTTTAGACCGTTTTATGTGTGAACCGAAGGGATTAAGTAGTGGGCTAAAGGTTGTTTCGAGTGGAAATGAGGTTGATAATAAATAGGTAACATGAATAATAACAAGAAACCTCAAAAGATCATACTGATAAATTTAATCTTGACCCAATCAATCCAAATTAAAGTAAAATCTTAATTCTAAAAACATTGTCGAGAGTAAGGGTTAGTTTCCATTGGATTGTGGATTTTTCTAGAAGTAGGGGTTTAGTTTTTCACTTGGTTGGATAAATTTGAGAGAAGCTTCGAAGACAAGGATCGATCTTTAAAGGGATGAGATTGTTTTAGATCATGTATGTGAATAGGGAAGAAAAATAGGGATATGGGTGAAGGATTTTGTTTCAAATGAGAAGATGGGGGGTAAGACTAATGTTATAGGGGGTGTCATAAGCAGCCCCAACCATGTAGTATTGCGTTTGAATTTGGTTCACATTCAAAGGTACGTTTATAGTTTGACCGGGAGATATAATATTTAACTATATATAAATGTTTTTACGTAACTACCATTTGACCTAACAATGATTAAATTATGGCTGTTATTCTAAAGAATGAGATTCGTTGCATCATTGAGTTAATTATGCAAAGTAAATATTATTGTTTTCCTTGACCAATTGAAAAACAAACAGGTATTAATGAACAAAATCTCAAAACTCTCAGTCTCAAGTATCATATATATAAACTTCATATTGGTTTTATTTTCCGAAAAAAATAACATTGTCGAGAGCAAGGGTTAGTTTCCTTGGATGGTGGATTTTTCTAGAAGTAGGGGCTTAGTTTTTCACTTGGTTGGATAAATTTGAGATAAATTTCGGAGACAAGGATCGATCTTTCAAGGGATGAGATTGTTTTAGATAATGTGTGTGAATATGGAAGAAAAATAGGGGTCTACATGAAAGATTTTGTTTCAAATGAGAAGATGGGGGCCAAGACTGTTGCAATGGGAGGGGAGGGGGCGTCATAAGCAGCCCTAGCCATGTAGTGTTGTGTCAGAATTTAGTTCACATTCTTATATAGTTTGACCGGGAAATATAACATTCTAACTGTAACACCCCCATACTCCAAGTGCCTTACCAGGACCACTCAGGTATGAGGATGTCACCATCTCGGTTACCCGAGGCATGATAATCATAAGACAATGAAGAAACATACTTTATTAAATAAGTTTAAGTGATTACATTACAAAACCAATCGTAAGCAAAGTACTGTTGTCCTCAAACTATAAACCAACCGAAAGGAATGTTCTAATAAACACGGCGGAAGACTAAAGACTCGATATGTGATGACTCCATCCCAGCCTAGATCCCACGCGTATCCAAGATATACCTGCAAGCTTACAATCGCTCACCACCCCGAATGGATCACCACGATTTTTAAAACATTTAAACGGGTCGATACTAATCACACAACTTATATATATATATATATATCAATAATAAGACAACAGGCAATTTGAATCGTCACACACACACACCGTAATACTCCGTATTTATGGTCTTGGGGTACTCTATCGAGTAGCCCTTACTCTGTCGAGTAAGGGTATGTTGCGAATAAAATAGTTTCGACTGTTGGGCACTCGATCGAGTAGTGGGGCACTCGATCGAGTAGGGTACTCGATCGAGTACCTTGGGTACTCGATCGAGTGTCCAGTTTACGGGGAGTTTTTCGCGGGTTTTGTTAATTATGCGATTAGGGTATTTAAACTTAATCGTCGTTGTTTTAATTCACTTTTACCAAAACCTAAAACCTGTTTAAGAGAGAAAGCAGTCAGTCATCTTCCTAATCGCATCCTTAACAATTCCGGAGTTCGACGGTCGGTTCGTATCGTAGTTCGTGTCGTTGGATTCCTTGCGTCGAGGATAAGCTTTTAATATAATTTATATAATGTTTTGCTAGGTTTGGTCAAACCCTAATTTGGGATTTGGGGGTTTTATGAATAGTAAGTAATTGGTAGTCTTTATATGTTATATGTTAGGAGGAGAATTCGTAGAAGAGGCGTTTTGAGACAGTTGTAGACACCGTCTGCGTGTTGTGCTTTCCAGGTAGGATTTCCTACTCAGTATTAGTCCCATAATGGGATATTGGTGATGTGCTGTAGTTAGTTGTTTGATATGATGATTGTGATTGTGTTTGTGATTGTGGTTGTGTTTGTTGATGGTTCTCGAGATGCGTTCTCGGCTGAGTGGGGTCACTTGCGGGAGTGATCTCACGCCCTAGTTTCGCCCTTCGTGGAACCCGCCACGAAAGGGGATGTGCACATTAATGGGGCAGGGTTATCGCTCGTACGATGAGCGGGGCTTAGGTGGGAACGGCTGCGGTCCCCCATGGCAGGAGGTATGGGTCCAGTGGACGGTCGAGTATTGAGATGATGGGAGTTGGTGGTGTATGTGGGTGTGTGCGTGATTAAATTTGTCTGTTTGTCTTATTGTTGTTATCTATATTGATTGTGTGATTAATGCGACCCGGTGTTGTTTTGTAAAACTGCGGTGATCCATTCGAGGATGGTGAGCGGATATTGAACAGTATAGAGATAATCTTTGGGATATTTGGGATGGCCACGACATGACGATAGAGTCTTCCATTTGTAGTTTAGCATTTATTTACATTTCGATTGAGAAAGCGGATAGTTTGGAATAATGTATTGTACTTTCGGTTTGGTTTCGAGGATTGTATTTATTCATTAAACTACTTATAATAAATGTTGTTTCTGTTTTGTCTATTTGATTATCATGCCTCGGGCAACCGAGATGGTGATGTCTTCGCACTGAGTGGTCTGGTAAGGCACTCGGAGTATGGGGTGTTACAAATGGTATCAGAGCGACGATCCTGAAACCTGTAACCAATGAACTTAATGAACATAGGGAGTCAATTAAAATGAACCCGGGGTAAAAGTTGTAGGAGCTAGTGCAAAGGCTTGGGAGACGTCCTAAAGTCGCGGGGGTCGCCCTACAACTTTGAACCGGTCACATGGGGAAAGTGTTTGTCGAGTCATCTGTATGTTTGATTAACGTGTGCAACAAAGTGATGAAGTGTGTTGATTGTTTGGTGTTGAAATAGGAAGTTGAGCAAGTGAAAGGATATGATATGTTGAACATGTTAGTGAGATGATAACATGTTGAATGATTTACAATGTGGCTTTAATAGCATGATGAATTGATCTTGTTGATAGTATAATAGATGCGTAGCATATGTATTCTGATAGCACGTGATTTTATAAAGTTAGCATGTTAGTATACGACGTAATATGCGGGTAGCTCTTACGTATTGGGGGTACTTGATCGAGTGAGGCTGACTCGATCGGGTAGGTTTTTGGCGATTTTGAGTCCAGAATCGAGTTTTGGGGCACTCGATCGAGTAACTAGGGGTACTCGATCGAGTAGGGGGTCACTCGATCGAGTAGCCTAGATACTCGATCGAGTGGGTTAGAGATCAGAAGGTCTGTTTGGTTCTGGAGTTTGGGTACTCGATCGAGTACATGGGGGCACTCGATCGAGTAGCCTGTTACTCGATCGAGTGGGTTTGGATACTCGATCGAGTAGGTTTAAGGCAGCGTGTTTTTCGTGTTTTGAGGTTTAGTACGCGTGTTTATGTTTATCTCTTTCTTATATAGCTTCAAGATGCCGCCCAAGAGAAATGCTTTGTACGCGAGAGCGGAGCTTATGACTACGGATGACATCGTTAAGATGTTGGAACACCAGGACGCTCTTACCGAGACCCGAAGAAGAGAGTGAATGAGGACAAGGATAAGAGTAAGGAGAAGGAGGTTGACCATGCTAAAGTCAGCCTCTATATTGCGAGGTTTAACCTGAAGGAGTACAAGGGAGTTGAGGAGCCTAACCATCTTGATAGTTGGTTGAGGGAGATGGAGAACATCTTTTGGATTTAGTTCATTTGTCTGATGAGATGAGAGTGGATCAGCTGCATTCTATCCGAGGGAGGCGGTGGCAAGTGGTGGGATTCGGTGAAAGTGAGTGCCAAGGAGATATATACCAACCAGGGGTTACCTGCTATACCTTGGGAGGAGTTTCGTAGGGCTGTGAGGAAGGAGTTCGTACCAGAACATGTGAGGAGTAAGTTGAGAGAGGAGTTCGACAAGTTTAAGATGACGGCTGAGATGTCTGTGGCTGAGTACTACAGGCAGTTCAATGAGAAATCCAGATATCTTTGAGGACATGGGTTTGAGTGAGGAGAATCGGCTTTGAGGTTTGAGAGAGGGCTAACCACGAAAATTATGGATAAGTTACCCGTGGGAGTCCTTGCGATGTGAAGGAAGCATATGAGAGGGTGGGGGAGGCGAGAGGCTAGTGGAGATGGCTCGGGAGAGGTCGGGTGGAGAGAAGAGGAAGTCGGAGAGCGAGGGTGGTGGCCAATCTAATTTCAAGAAAGGCAACCACAATCAATCTAAGGGATTTTCTTCCGGGTGCGGGTTTAGTCTTTGGAACTTCCTTTGGGCGAGGTCGTGGGAGTGTGAGCAACAGGTGGGAGTGACTGCTTTGGTTGTGGTGGCGTAGGCCACAAGAGACATGAGTGCACGAGCGCACGGGATCCTTTCGGAGACTGCGCAGAGCTTTTTAAGCAATGACCGGTGGATCATGGCCAAACCGGGAGGTCGAGCTATCGAGTGGGAGGCAACCGCAACGGCGGTAATTCTTATCGAGAAGACACCGATGAACAACAACAACAATCAAGGGTCGGGTGCTTCGACCGCATCGCCCAGTAATCTTGTCCGGGGAGGTGGGCGGAAGACCGATGGCAAGTTGTTCATGATGGACAAGAAGGCGGTGAGGAGGATGCGCACGTTATCACCGGTACATTCCTTGTTAATGGTATTCCTACGTTTGTTTTGTTTGATTCGGGGGCTTCTCAATCGTTTGTGTCTTCGAGTCATGTAAAACAGTTGGGTTTGAGAGTATATGAGTCTGTTAGGGAGCAAGTTTTCATACCTTCAAAGTGAGTCTCAGTATCGTGTGGGAGGTTGTTTAGAGATGTATCTTTGATAGTTGGGCAAGTCGATTTCCCGGTAGACTTGCTAGAGTTTCCTTTTAATGGTTTTGAGATGATAGTTGGGATGGATTGGTTAGGAAAGTATAAGGCTAAGATAGATTTGTCATCAAAAGAGAGTGTCCCTAAGAGGTCCTAAGGGTGTAAGTGTGTCTTATCGTGGGTTTCTAGTCAAACCCAAAGTTAAGTTGATTCGGTTGTCACTTTGAAGTCGTATCGAGGAAGGGATGTCCTCGATTTTGTGCCATGTGAGAGATGACCGGATAGAGAGCCCCGCGATTGACGAGATACGGTGGTGGGAGAGTATGCGAGATGTTTTTCGAGAGGAGATTCGGGGTTGCCACCAGAAGAGGGAGATAGATTTCACCGTTGAGTTGAAGCGGGGACGGGGCCAATCTCTAAGGCACCGTACCGTATGGGTCCTAAGGAGATGGAGGAGCTTAGGAAGCAGTTGGATGATTTGATAGAGAAGGGATACATTAGACCAAGTGTATCGCCTTGGGGAGCACCAGTTCTTTTCGTGAAGAAGAAGGATGGAACTTTGAGGTTATGCATAGACTAGGGGAGCCGAACCGTGTGACGATAAAGAACAAGTATCCTTTGCCAAGGATAGATGACCTGTTTGATCGGTTGAGTGGTGCAACGGTCTTTTCTAAGATCGATTTGAGGTCGGGGTACCATCAGGTGAAGATTAGAGATGTGGACATACCGAAGACAACTTTCACGTCGAGGTATGGCCATTATGAGTATGTGGTGATGCCATTTGGGTTGTCCAATGCGCGGCGGTGTTTATGGATTTGATGAATAGAATCTTGAACGGTTCTTGGATCGGTTTGTGGTGGTGTTTATCGATGACATCTTAGTCTACTCTAAGACTAAGGAGGAGCATGAGGAGCATCTGAGGATCGTGTTGCAGACTTTGAGGGATCATGAGTTGTATGCTAAGCTGTCCAAGTGTGAGTTCTGGTTAGAGAAAGTTGCTTTTCTGGGGCATGTAATCTCTAAAGATGGGGTAGTGTGGATCCGCGAAGATTGAGGCGGTGACAAAGTGGGAAGCAGAAGAATGTTCCGAGGTTAGGAGTTTCTTGGGTTTAGCTGGATACTACAGACGGTTCGTGAAAGATTTCTCCAAGATAGCTAGACCGATGACAGCGTTGATGAGGAAAGAGAATAGGTTTCGTTGGGATGAGAGTTGTGAGACGGCGTTCCAAACCTTAAAGGAGCGTTTGACCACGGCTCCTGTCTTGGCATTACGAAGGGAGCGAGAATTTCGAGGTCTATACAGATGCCTCGAAGAATGGGTTGGAATGTGTGTTGATGCAGAATGGTAAAGTAATTGCCTATGCTTCTAGGCAGTTGAAGCCTTATGAGGAGAACTACCCTACTCATGACCTGGAGTTGGGTGCAGTGGTGTTTGCTCTCAAGATTTGGAGGCACTACCTTTATGGAGCAATCTTTAAGGTATTTTTGGATCACAAGAGTCTCAAGTACATCTTCACGCAGAAAGAGTTGAACATGAGACAGAGGAGGTGGATGGAGTTGATTGGTGATTACGACATGGAAATCATCTACCATGAAGGAAAGGCCAACGTTGTTCTTTGATGCTTTGAGTAGAAAGAGTGTACATTCCTTGTGTACGGCTCTATCTTTGATGAGGTGAGGATGAGGTAGCGAGCTTTGGGATTCATATGATGCGAAAGGAGATGCTATGGGTGATATGACAAAGTACACATGGAGTTTTATGATGATATTCGAGGTAAACAGGCTTTGGATCCTAAAATAGTGGAGTGGAGAGTTGGAGTAGAGAAAGGGACAGTGTCCCGGTTTTCCATTCATCTGAGATGGTAGCTTGAGGTTTGATGGTAGGTGGTGTGTTCCTAATGACGAGGAGTTGAAAAAGACAATCATGACGGAAGCGCATTGCACACCATATTCAGTTCATCCGGGTGGAGACAAGCTTTACAAAGATTTGAAGAAAACGTTTTGGTGGCCTGGGATGAAGAAAGAGATAGCCGAGTTTGTGTCCCGTTGTTTGACATGCCAGAGAGTTAAAGGGGAACAGAGAAGACCACAAGGTAAGGTTCGGTCTTTGGAGGTGCCTGAGTGGAAGTGGGAATCCATTTCCATGGATTTCATTGTGGGTTTTTGAAGAGTCAACAAGGTAACAATATGATTTGGGTGATAGTGGATCGTCGACCAAGTCACTCACTTTGTTCCAATGAAAGATACATGGACTAAGGCACAATTGGCTATGGCCTATCGAAAGAACGTGCTTAAGTTACATGGAGTCCCTAAGGACATAGTGTCCGACAGAGATGCGAGGTTTATATCAAGGTTTTGGAAGGAGTTGCAGGAATCGTTGGGAACGGCTTTGAAGATGAGTACAACATTTCATCCTGCGACAGGGCAGATCGAGAGAACAATCAAGACTCTTGAGGATATGTTGCGAGCTTGTGTGATGGATTTTGGTGGTAGGCGGGAGCGGAGGTTGGACTTGATAGAGTTTTCTTACAACAACAGCTATCACACTAGTATTGGTATGGCACCGTTTGAGGCTTTGTATGGGAGGAGATGCAGGAGTCCGATCTGTTGGGACGATAGTCGAGGCGGTGGTTTTAGGACCAGAGATGGTACATGAGATGGTGGAACAGATTAAGATGATCAGGGAACGGATGAGAGCGGCCCGGGATCGACGAGAAGAGTTATGCGGATCTACATCGTCGGGACATAGAGTTTCGGGTTGGGACAAGGTTCTTCCGAAAGTGTCTCCTATGCGAGGAGTTATGAGATTTGGGAAGAAAGGCAAGCTAAGCCAGAAGTTTATAGGGCCTTATGAGATCTTAGAGCGAGTTGGGGAAGTGGCTTATCGTTTGGCTTTTTTACGCTTTGGAGAGAGTGCATAATGTGTTTCATGTATCGCAGTTGCGGAAGTATGTGAGTGACCCGTCACATGTGTTGGAGGCGAGAGAGCTTAGAGTGGATGAGTCTTTATCATACCTTGAGATGCCTAAGCGGATCCTAGACCAGAAAGGTTAGGAAGACCGGGAGTGGTGAGACGGTTTTGCTCAAGATCCTTTGGTCTAACCACGAGACCGAGGAAGCTACATGGGAGGCAGAGGATATAATGAAAGAGCGTTACCCTTTCCTTTTTGATCAGGTATGTATGGTTACGGGGACGTAACCTTGTTTCTTTAGGGGGGTAGGAGATGATCGCGAGAGTTTTTAAGAGTTTTTACACCCCTTTTTATATGTTGTGTCGGTATGTTTGTCGGGATAAGTTGGGTTAGTAGCATGTTTTACGTTGTGTTTATTTTGACCTTGGAGTCGGGAAGCTTATGGGAGTACCTTTGTTTGGTAGTGGTTTGAACTTCGGGGACGAAGTTCCTTTTAAGGAGGGAAGACCGTAATACTCCGTATTTATGGTCTTGGGGGGGTACTCTATCGAGTAGCCCTTACTCTGTCGAGTAAGGGTATGTTGCGAGAATAAAATAGTTTCGACTGTTGGGCTCTCGATCGAGTAGTGGGGCACTCGATCGAGTAGAGTACTCGATCGAGTACCTTGGGTACTCGATCGAGTGTCGGTTTCTGGGAGTTTTTCGCGGGTTTTGTTAATTATGCGATTAGGGTATTTAAACTTAATCGTCGTTGTTTTAATTCACTTTTACCAAAACCTAAAACCTGTTTAAGAGAGAAAGCAATCAGTCATCTTCCTAATCGCATCCTTAACAATTCCAGGAGTTCGACGGTCGTTCGTATCGTAGTTCGTGTCGTTGGATTCCTTGCGTCGAGGGTAAGCTTTTAATATAATTTATATAATGTTTTGCTAGGTTTGGTCAAACCCTAATTTGGGATTTGGGGTTTTATGAATAGTAAGTAATTGGTAGTCTTTATATGTTATATGTTAGGAGGAGAATTCGTAGAAGAGGCGTTTTGAGGCATTTGTAGATACCAAATCTGCGTGTTGTGCTTTCAGGTAAGATTTCTACTCGTATTAGTCCCATAATGGGATATTGGTGATGTCTTTGTAGTTAGTTGTTTGATATGATGATTGTGATTGTGATTGTGATTGTGGTTGTGTTTGTTGATGGTTCTCGAGATCGTTCTCGGTTGAGTGGGGTCACTTGCGGGAGTGATCTCACGCCCTAGTTTTGCCCTTCGTGGAACCCGCCACGAAAAGGGATGTGCACATTAATGGACAGGGTTATCGCTCAATACGATGAGCGGGGCTTAGGTGGGAACGGCTGCGGTCCCCAGTTTGGCGGTGGTCGGTGGGACGGTCAGTATTGAGATGATGGGAGTTGGTGGTGTATGTGGGTGTGTGGATTGGTTTGTCTGTTTGTCTTATTGTTGTTATCTATATTGATTGTGTGATTAGTCGACCCGGTGTTGTTTTGTAAAACTGCGGTGATCCATTCGGGGATGGTGAGCAGATATTGAACAGGTATAGAGATGATCTTTGGGATATTTGGGATGGCCACGACATGACGATAGAGTCTTCATTTGTAGTTTAGCATTTATTTACATTTCAGTTGAGAACAGATAGTTTGGAATAATGTATTGTACTTTCAGTTTGGTTTCGAGGATTGTACTTATTCATTAAACTACTTATAATAAATGTTGTTTCTGTTTTGTCTATTTGATTATCATGCCTCGGGCAACCGAGATGGTGATGTCTTCATACCTGAGTGGTCCTGGTAAGGCACTCGGAGTATGGGGGTGTTACACACACGCACACCACCAACCAATCCCCATCATCTCAATCCGACCGTCCCTTTGGACCTGACCAGCCCGGTGGGGGACGCGGCCGTTCCCACCTAAGCCCCGCTCATCATACGAGCGATAACCCTGTCCCATTAATGTGCACATCCCCTTTTGTGGCGGGTTCCACGAAGGGCGAAAATAGGGCGTGAAGTCACTCCCGCAAGTGACCCCACTCAGCCGAGAACGCATCTCGAGAGCCTTAGAAACCAATCACAATCACAATCACAATCACAATCACAATCATCATATCAACAACTAACTATAGCACATCATCAATATCCCATTATGGGACTAATACTGAGTAGGGAATCCTACCTGGAAAGCACAACACGCAGACGGTATCTACAATTTGTATCAAAACGGCTCCTCTACGAATTCTCCTCCTATCATACAAACACATAAAGACTACACATCATAAACTACACACCAAAACCCCAATTCCTAAATTAGGGTTTAACCAATCTTAACGAAACATTATAGAAATTATATTAAAAGCTTACCCTCGACGCAAGGAATCCAACGACACGAACTACGATACGAACCGACCGTCGAACTCAGGGAATTGTCAAGAATGCGATTAGGAAGATGAATCGATCGCTTTCTCTCTTAAACGGGGTTTTAGGTTTTGCAAAAGTGATTTAAAACAATGACGAATATGTTTAAATACCTTAATCGCGTAATTAACAAAACCCGAGAAAAACTCCCCGTAAAACCGGACACTCGATCGAGTACCCAAGGTACTCGATCAGTACCCCCTTACTCGATCGAGTGCCTAAGGCTACTTGATAGAGTACCCCCTTACTCTATCGAGTACCTAAGGCTACTTGATAGAGTACCCCCTTACTCTATCGAGTACCTAAGGCTACTTGATAGAGTACCCTCAGTCGAAACTTTTCTAAAACGCAACTTACCCTTACTCGACAGAGTAAGGCCTACTCGATAGAGTACCCCAAGACTTATAAATACGGAGTATTACAGTCTTCCCTCCTTAAAAAGAACTTCGTCCCCGAAGTTCAACCCATACTCTAAAAGCAACCATACTAACTCGACCCAGACACAACAACATAACTAAGAACTCAACAACTCGACCAAACATAAAACATGAACTCTTAACACCCACTCCACCAACTATGTTTACTTCCTTAACATGACTCACGATATCGTATCCACCACATATATATCTCTCACGACACCAACTTCATACATAACCAACCACCATCCACTAACACTGCTAGCTCCATAATATCATCCACTATCAAATCCAAAATCAAGACACTCCTAGACATCAAACGGAATGTTACATTCTACCACCCTTAAAAGGAACTTCGTCCTCGAAGTTTACTCACACTCATAACATCATCCTTCAACTGTCAACACTATATAAAATATTCCCACACTCTGAAGCATCACACTACTACAAGCACGGCCATGGCCTTTTATAAGTATTGTCCACAAAACATATCCCTCCTTTACGCTACGCTAACACTCTACTTCCAATTATATTACCGCATGCACCACCATGAAACTCTCTTTTATTGCATCCTACTCCTCTTAAGACAAATGTTACGTCCTCGTAACTCACTAATACTAAACCCTTAGCTATATTATCTCATTATCCTCATCACCACCATATGTCAAAGATAACTGCCTATAACCTCATTTCCATAATCACTCCTATTTCTCAAGGCTCTCTTACTTCAACAGTTCTCATACTTCAAATCAATCTGCACACCCCTAACCTATACCATAAGGCTCGTAGCAAAATCACCATACTAACTATCCATTATCACTGCAAACCAACATACCTCGCTATGTAAAGCACTTATCTTCCAGAAGCATAACTCCCGATCCACACTCGTTACTTATACTCACACTAGATCCTCAAGTTCTTTCCTTCATTACCGCAAAACTCATACATAACTTAATATGACACTAATTCCCCCAACACCCTACACTCACTGTCCCAACAAAAGATTATGAACTACCTGCCGCTTTCAGATCATTACAACACATGTTCCACGAATCATTTTCCATTACCATGTCTACTAAAGCCTTATCTAGAACAAGATCAAAATTACTGTAACAACCTCTCACAACCGTGTCCCATCAATAGAACATCACTATACCATGACAACAACGAAAACATATTCAACTCTATTTCATATCATACTCTACCTCATTCTTAACTTAACTTGGTAAAGAAAACATCAATAAGCAAGACAATTGTCTACATGTTCAACCAAAACTCACAAAGAACAACGACAAACAAAACAACGATCTATGTATAATGGTATGCACTTTGAAAACTCGTATCATAATCATCCCGCCTACTCCACCACAACCGGTGACGGCATCACAACACCGCCACCAACGACCCACACCACAATGCGAAAATACCCGCATCACAATACTAAATACCGTGCCCGGATCACCACCGGAGGCACCACAACCACATCGATAGACATCACAGCTACATACAATTCCATAAATACTGATTCGGAAATAACCTTTCGGACAAAAAAAAACTTACTCAAATCCACTTTACTCAATCACAACGCAACATATTATATGAATTAAACAGATAAGCATCTCATGAACATCATCTCTACCATTTCACGGAATACACATGTGTTATTAATACACATAAAATTATAACTAGCCATGTCAAATTAATCAAATTATTACCTTTTTGGATATCATTCAATTAAACTACCGTGTCCAACATATATATTACAGAACATTCATAAAACAGCTTTATAATTATCACACCATACCACTTCTTGTGAGGTCAGAACCTCACACAAACATTTACACATATCATAGACCCGTAATCACAACCAACTAGTCAATCCTGACCACGTAAGTTACCACTCAACAAAGGTTACCTGTTGTCCGAGCTTAACTCGCATGCCCCTCATCACATTCTTCCATTCGCATCACCAAAGACCTTACGCCATACATAACCATACAGCTAACACTCATTATGAGAAACCACCTCCTAAGACTATGTCTTATACTTCCTGACAACCATACTTTTATCAATTCGGTCTTTACAAAATCACCTCTTTAGAATTGCCACTTTTCTAATATACCCTTAACCTTAACCACTAGTCAAAGACCATAACACTACCCTTTGTCCAGGACATCAAACCTCTTCACTCATCTCTAAACATCATGATTTCTTTTCTATCTTTGGTTAACATCCCAAACAACGAACATCGAATCCATGAACAAAATTACCTCAACATTCTTCCCAATATTTTCCTTAATTGAATCATCATCCATTTTTCCACCAAAATCTCATATCATGCAGATATTCTACTAACTTCTTACTTTCCTTAATTTCTCGAAACTCATTATTAAACATGTTGTCTTGAAGCTCCCATATAACCATTAACTAACATCCTCATGATAATATCACACATTTCGATGATTCCTTACCTTTATATCACATAACTCCAGGTGAATATTTTCCTCGACTTACTTTTATCCTTCTTTTCTCTTTACACTCAATAATACCAATTAATAGTTCAACTCCTTATTCCTTCTAGCTAACTCTTTAGAAATCCATTTACCCTTTCGTTGCTCCAAAACTCAAATTCCATTATTTTCTACCGACATCATCCCACTCTTTCTTACCATGGATCTTCTCTTATTATGCTATCACTCACACTTGCCACTAATCTATCCATAGAATCAACGTTTAATGTTCAAACAATTGCATCTCCCCTTTTTACATCTCTAGAAATCATAATTCATTTAATACCGTTAATTACCCAAGGAAATCACACAATAGTTTCGTCTCTCGATAACACAAATTTCCAAACTCGAGTCACTATCGCAAATCCACGTCGCGACATGTCTCATTAAGTTCGCTATATTCCACTATTTCCAAACGACCTTTCATTACATATGTTCTTACTCAACACTATTTCTAGCCATCTCCCTCCATAATTTATTATACATCTCGGTTGTTACTATCCACATCCTTTCTTTCAATCTTTTCATTCTCACGTTCCTTAAACTTACATCATGCCTTGCCCACATTCACTTACATTTTCATTACTCAACATACAATCATGTCACTCATCTCGTCTCACACAACATGCTCTATGCCTCAATTAAGTCTTACTAATCCCAACACATATAAATCATGTCCTCCCCACCGAACTCATACTCATCATAGGTGCCACTCTTTACACCACAAAATTGGGTAACTTACGCGTCAAGACCAACATACATGTAAAACAATGCATAAAGAAGCAAAATAACGCCTTTGAATTAAACATAATATGCAACGAAGTCAAAAGATAAACATATGACCCAAAATAGGGGTCACTAGATCGATCTAAAGCCACTCGATCGAGTAAGGGACTTACTCGATCGAGTAGGTGAAGATCAGAAGCACGTAAAACAAATTACCAGGGCTACTCGATCGAGTAACTAAGGTACTCGATCGAGTGCCCCCTTACTCGATCGAGTACCAAGGATACTCGATCGAGTACCCCAATTCTCAGACTTTGTCAGTTTTAGTAAACAGTCATAGCTCACTCATTTCTTGGTCGTTTTGGACGTGTGACCTATCGTTAGAATCGTAAAAGAACAAGCTATCACCTCCAATTGGAATCACATTAAAATCATTTACGCATCTCAAGTTATAACAGTTTAAAGACAACTTTCTTTGTAATCGACGACATAATTATTTGATTTTTACTTCCAAACAACTTAAACAACAACCAAGTTAAACGAAAACAACCCAAACCTCATAAAACCAGTATTCATAATCATCTGTTACTATTTTCAAAAGCCAAACAACAACATTCATCATGCACTTACCTTATCTAACTTGCCAATTATGACTTCCCACATGTTTTTATTCTATCACTTTTCGTAAACAAAATCACAAATACATGAGATCAAGTCCCCTATTCAAATGTTACTACCACGATGATTCATCTTTTCCACTAATTCATCCATCATACCACATATTTATCCACCATATACGTTCAACATATTCACCCAGCACATGTTCAATTCATACTCCTAACCTTCTGTACTTTTACTCAACACGACAACAACAACATGTATACTTACACATCGCTTTATATATATAAATATAGACAAAACACTTTTCCTTGCGTAATTATAACATGTCAAATTACATGTATCAATAATTATAATTTCATGCTTTACAATCAACCAACATACAATTCACGTCATTATCATCTTTCATCCATCAATTCATACAACATACTACTACATAAATACACACAAACACACATAAGCACACATAACGATCCCGAGACATATCCCATGGTGACCGGTTCAAAATTGTAGGGCGAGTTCGCGACTTTAGGACGTCTCCCAAGTCTTTGCATTAGCTCCTACAACCTTTACCTCGGGTTCATTTTAATTGACTCCCTAGATTCATTAGATTCATTGGTTACAGGTTTCGGGATCGTCGTCGCTCGATACCATTTGTAACACCCCCATACTCAAGTGCCTTACCGGGACCACTCGGGTATGAGGATGTCACCATCTCGGTTTCCGAGGCATGATAATCATAAGACAATGAAGAAACATACTTTATTAAATAAGTTTAAGTGATTACATTACAAAACCAATCTGTAAGCAAAGTACAATGTCCTCAAACTATAAACCAACCGAAAAGGAACTGTTCTAATAAACACGGCGGAAGACTAAAGACTACGATATGTGATGACTCCATCCCACTAGATCCCACGCGTATCCAAGATATACCCTTAAGCAACAAGCTCGCTCACCACCCCGAATGGATCACCACAGTTTTTAAAACATTTAAACGGGGTCAATACTAATCACACAACTTATATATATATATCAATAATAAGACAAACAGAACATGACAAGAATCACACACACACGCACACCACCAACCAATCCCCATCATCTCAATCGACCGTCCCTTTGGACCGACCACCGCCGATGGGGGACGCATGCCGTTCCCACCTAAGCCCCGCTCATCATACGAGCGATAACCCTGTCCCATTAATGTGCACATCCCCTTTCGTGGCGGGTTCCACGAAGGGCGAAACTAGGGCGTGAAGTCACTCCCGCAAGTGACCCCACTCGGCCGAGAACGCATCTCGAGAGCCATAGAAACCAATCACAATCACAATCACAATCACAATCATCATATCAACAACTAACTACAAAGACATCATCAATATCCCATTATGGGACTAATGCGAGTAGGGAATCCTACTTGGAAAGCACAACACGCAGACGGTATCTACAAATTTGTATCAAAACGGCTCCTCTACGAATTCTCCTCCTATCATACGACACATAAAGACTACACATCATAAACTACACACCAAAACCCCAATTCCTAAATTAGGGTTTAACCAATCTTAACGAAACATTATAGAAATTATATTAAAAGCTTACCCTTGACGCAAGGAATCCAACGACACGAACTACGATACGAACCGGCGCCGTCGAACTCAGGGAATTGTCAAGAATGCGATTAGGAAGATGAACTAATCGCTTTCTCTCTTAAACAGGGTTTTAGGTTTTGCAAAAGTGATTTAAAACAATGACGAATATGTTTAAATACCTTAATCGCGTAATTAACAAAACCCGAGAAAAACTCCCCAAAAAAATAGGACACTCGATCGAGTACCCAAGGTACTCGATCGAGTACCCCCTTACTCGATCGAGTGCCTAAGGCTACTTGATAGAGTACCCCCTTACTCTATCGAGTACCTAAGGCTACTTGATAGAGTACCCCCTTACAGGTCAGAAGCTTTTCTAAAACGCAACTTACCCTTACTCGACAGAGTAAGGCCTACTCGATAGAGTACCCCAAGACTTATAAATACGGAGTATTACACTAACTACATCTAAATGTTTTTACATAATTACAATTTGATTCAGCAATGATTAAATTATGATTCTTATTCGAAAGAAGGAGATTTGTTATGCAGAGTAGATATTATTGTTTTCCTTGACCAATTGAAAAACAAACAGGTATTAATGAACAAATTTAAATATATAAACTTCGTATTGGTTTTATATATATAAACTTCGTATTGGTTTTATTTTCCTAAAAATTGTATTTTATTAATCAAACACTCTTTTATTCTTATGTCAATATTAGGTTAACGAGAGTTATTTGTTGGTCAAGCGGCATACATAAAATCTTAGACACGAACGATGTATTATGTGTCTATATTCCATTTTATTGTGAAATTTATCACACCTTATTTTAATATCCGTGCAACGCACGTGCAAGAAAACTAGTATGGATCACTTCAGAATATAGACAGTCCATCTAGATGTAGAACAAGTTAGTATCGGGTTAAAAATAAAGGTGAATTCAAAATGCAATTTGTTGATTATAGTTCAATATTGAACTTTGGTCGAGAAAATAATAGGTAAAAAAATTAACACGTGTTTTTATTTTTTTATTTTTTTATTAGGTAAGAAAACTAGATTAATTCTCTAAGGTAGGACCAACCTATCTCATTCTTTCGAATGATAGAGGTAAGTTGAAGCCACCGGCTTTCAAACCACCTCAAAAGAGTCGGTAACTTTGTTGGCTTCACGAAAGCAGTGTTTAATTATCATTTCATCAAAGAACTGAAGATCTAATTTTACATCATTGATAATATTAGAAATTTCCCAAGGAATTTGCCAAGTACTACGGATTGAGTTGATAACACATAAATTATCACCTTATACAATTAACTTCGAGATTCCAAAGTATTTAGATGCTAAAATGCCTTCTTTTAAAGCGAGAGTTTCAGCAACAAGGATACTATTAAATCCGCACTTTTTTGCTCATAGCAAAACGATTTGACCATTATGATCTCTTATAGAATATCCTAGAGCAACTTTATTACCATCTATTTTTGATCCGTCAAAATTTAGCTTTAGAAACCCATTTTTAGGTTTCTCCCACCAAATTTCTTTCTTACTAGTAGTATTTCTAACTGACACGTCTTTATCAGGATTATTAAGATCCTTATGTCTATTCTCATTCAGAATCTTGATGCTATTATTACATAAGAGGATAATTTTGCTAATATTAAAATGAACATCATTAAAAATAATGTCATTTCTATGGAACTATGCATTCCACCAAATAAATACAATCTTAATAAAATTGGCTTTTGGAATTAAAAAATTAAGATGATTAAGTTTCTCTATAAAGCTCTGACTTGCAATATTATCGTATATTGCCAAAAAATAGTTAAAACTAATTATATTCATGTCTTAAATGACCGAAGCAATCAAGGAACACTTGAAAAACAAATGATCTCTATCTTCAATTGGATGATTACACAAAACACATTGAGGTGGGACAATTATATGATTTCTTAAAAGCCTACTTTTCGTAGGGAGACCATCTACACAAATTTTCCAAAGAAAAAAATTCAATTTTGGAGGAACATTTAGTTTCCAAATCCAGTAAAATTCGCATTTGTCAATATTTCTATCGAACAAGCCTTGTGCTAACCATGTCGCTGTTTTGGTCGAAAAATTTCCATCCACAGACAACCCCTAAAGAAGGGCATCAGGAATATCATTGTCCGGCAATGGAATATTAACTATCTGGTTAACAATATCATTATTTACTATATCTGATAATTTACTGACATCCCATTGTTTATCAGGGATTATGAAATCTCTAACCAAAAGATTTAAATCAAGGTTACTATGACCATCTATATTTCTAGTAAGAGGATAAGAAAAAACCCAATTGTCAGTCCAAAATTTGATATTGCTCCCATTACCTACATGCCATCTTAACCCCTTTCTAAACATGTCCCGAATACTCTTGAGTTTACGCCATTGCCAGGAGCAAACTGAATTAGGGTTATGTTCAAAAAGTGAACAATTTCTCAAATATTTCTTAGTTACCACTTTGACCCATATATTATCCTTTTTCATAAGAATTTTCCATAAAAGTTTCATTTGGAGGGCTTTATTAGCTACTTCAGAAGATTTTATTCCTAATCCACCAAGAGACTGTAAACAAACTTTATGCCAACCAATTAAATTAGGAGAACGTTGTGAAGGATTCTTATTCCATAACAAATCTCTATTAATTTTGTCTAATTTATTATGGATACTTGAGGGAAGGAGGAAACTTTGCATTTGAAAGGTTCCCTTCGCGGCAAGGTTAGCATTAACAAGAACCAGTCTACCTGCTTGCGATAAAGAATTCGCTTTCCATTTCGATAATTGAGCGCAAGAGGAATTAATAATACTTTCAAACATATTATTAGTCACTCTGCCGTCATTAAAGGACAACCTAAATACTTACCCAAATGAGCTTCTTCGTTCATACCAAGAATACCTCGAAAAGACCCACGAAGTGAGCGATCAATATTTCTAGTGCACTGGAAAGTCGATTTGTCGAAATTAACAAATTGTCCAGAAATCGTGCAAAATCTATCCAAAATAGATTTAATAGTTCTACAACTCTGATTAGAGGCTTTAACAAAAATAATAGTGTCATCCGCAAAAGTCAGGAATGGAATTTTTTCCAATCCAGATCCAATTCTAATACCAATATCACTAGAGTTAAGATCGCTATTCTTTTGTAGAGATCTTGCTAAAATCTTAGCACACATAATAAAAATATATGGCAAAAGTGGGTCTCCCTATCTAATACGTCGAGTAGGTGTAAACACGTTTCCCGGTCTTCCATTTATAAGAACCGCGAAAGAAACAGTTTTAATACATTCCATAATCCAAGTAGGATTAAAACCCATTTGCGTAAAAGTCTCTTCAATAAAGTTCCAGTCAAGTCGATCATATGCTTACTCCATATCAAGTTTAATAGCAATCCATCCTCCTTTACCTTTTTTACGCTTAAAAGAGTTACAGATCTCATGCGCTAGAAGGATATTATCTTGAATAAAGCGATTAGGTGTAAAATCACCTTGATACGAATGTATAACCTTATGTAATACACTTCGGAGATGAGTTGCTAAAATTTTCGAAATAATTTTATAAATTGTTGAACAAAGACTAATTGGCCGAAAATGGTTTGCTGATTGAGGATTATCAATTTTAGGGATTAATGCTATAAAAGTATGATTGACTTCTTTAAGAAGTTTACTATAATGGAAAAATGCTAAAACTGCTTTGGTAACAGAATTTCCTACTATATCCCAGTATTTTTGAAAAAATTCCACAGGATAGCCATCAGGTCCAGGACTTTTATCTGCCGCTAACTTGAAAACAGTTTCTTTAACCTCTTCCTTACTAACCTTACTCGTAAGAAAATTGTTATCTTCATTCGTTATTTTTCCACTAATAGACCTAAAGTCCTCATTTTTATCAAAATGACAAAGTTAATTCTTTGTAAACCTCAATTTGAACTCGTTAGATATTTCTTGTTGAATGAGATCTTGATCAATAAAAAGAGCACCACCCTTATTAATAAATTGCTTAATATCATTTCTACGACGTCTAATTGTAGCATGATTTTGAAAATACTTAGTATTATTATTTCCAAAGTTAGCTTTGTCTATACGAGTTTTTTTGTTGCCAATAGATACGTTTATAGTCGAGGAGGGCATCACGCTTTTTTAGCCATTTCAACTGTGCGACTTCTAAAACCGATGAATGAGATGAACCTAGTTGGTTTTGTATATTCTCTAACTTGTTTTCAGCAATTGAAAGTTGTCTAAAAATATTTCCAAAGGTAGATTGATTCCATTTTTTAGCCTTTTGCTTTAGAAATTTGGATTTTTGAGAAAGACAAAACATATAAGACCCTTGAAATTGGTACTGCCAACACTTTTTTACAAGCTTACTAAAATCATCGCGTAAAGTCCACATAAGTTCAAATCGAAAAGGTGGGGCTTTCTTATGAATTCGGTCATGAAACTTCACGGAAATAGGACAATGGTCGGAGCTAGTGAACACATGATGCACAAATTGCATGTTAGGATAAATACTAAGCCAATTTGGAGAGGCTAATGCCCTATCAAGAATTTCAAAAACATTATCAGAAACACTTTTCCTTTTTCTCCAAGTAAAAAAATTACCGGAAAAAGGAATATCTACTAAATTAGTACTATTTAGAAACTTATTAATCTTTAACAACGCGCATTGGTAACCTTTGCACCCCCTTCTTTTTCACTAGGGCTCTTAATCTCGTTAAGATCTCCTAGTAAAATGAAAGGTAAATGAAGATTGAGGACAAAAATTTCAAATTCAATCCAAAATTCCGACTTCTCTGAAAGTTGCGCTGGAGCATAGACAAAAATAAGACAAAACTTTACATCCTTCGTTAAGTCATACACTTCACAAGCAATGAATCTTTTTGACTTAGAAATGACATTAATCGAAAAATTCGAAGAGACTAACTCTTTCCAAAATAATCAAATACCACCGGATAAACCTACACTAGGAATAAAATCACATTGATTAAATCCTAAATTGGCTATCAAGAACGGTTCTGGCTTATTAATTGATTTAGTGTCACATATTGCTAATACTTTAATTCCATTTGACGAGCAAAAGAAATTTCATTCTTCAGAGAAATTCTTTCTTTTGGTACCCCTAACAATCCAAAAAGCAAAATTCATTGGAGATAATAAAAATTGTAAGCGATTTGCTGAGACAAATGGCAATCAAACACATTAATTGGTGAAATCCCAATGGCACACCGAAACGATGTAGAAAAAAAGTCATAGCTATAGTTAAATAAGCAGCAAATAAACTGGCTTTTCTCCAAAAAATTCCAAACTGGCAATAAAATGTGACAGCATTACTTCGCGAAGAAATCGGAATAGCCAACTTGTATATGCATAGAGTTAGAGAAGCAATACCATAGCATAACTTGGTAAAAAATACACAAGCCCTGTAAAAGATGTTCCCATCAAAAATTACGGAAAGGTATGGAACAGCAATACAACCCATAAAACTATCATCGTGATCAAAGTGAAAAGCTGCACTAATGAAAATTTCTAGAGACCAACTTATAAAATGAGCAAAAAGACTAAAATAGAATTCATCAAAGATGATAAACTCAGTCATAGGCAAAATTTGAATATTAGAGATGCATAAAACACCTTTCTCAACACTCAATAAGATAGCATCATATCGACAAAAGGAAAGTCTAATAGAACAATATAACAAATTTAATCCTTGGGCTTTACTCCAACAACTTTCAAGCTGGCAATAAAGTCCAACAACATTACTTATAGAAAAATCCCGAAAAATCCGATTATATATCCAGAGAGCCACGGATACATTATCATAACACAAGTGGTTAATACATTCAGACGACTTCCAAAGGATGTTCCAAACGAAATTTTTAGCAAAGGCCAGGACACGATTCGAAAATCGAAAACCAAAGGCCGAACCTGTGTTTTTAACCATTAAAACTATACTAATCATCAAGAATGAAACAATTACAAGCTTATGCACCAAGAACAGATCTGTATGATAGACAAACTCTAAAGTAAGCCTTTAGAGATATCTAACATAAAAACTCTTACAAGAAGCTGAAAAGTTTGTGACTAGAAGGGATTCTTGATCGACACTTTCTTCAAAATAGACACGATTCTGGATAGAGCTTTCCATGACTAGATTTGAAAGCAACCAATTGTCCATTAAGAAGGAAAGAGATAGATCAAGACACATGACTGAACAAATGACAAAACTAATCAAGAGTAAACTAGGAAAGAATAGATTTACCCCAAAAGAAAAAAAAGGAAGAAAGCTACCCCAAGTCCGATCTCGGTTCCTCACAACTTTTCTGTACTGGTAGAGGTCAACAACTTCTTTGATTGAAAACGGAATTGTCAGATCGCCCCTTGGGTAAAGGCAGAGCAAAAGATTACAGAAAATAGTAACCTTAAACTCTTCTCGCAGATCTACAACTATGGACCATTGGGCACAGATATTCCCATTGGAGATACACTTGCACAAATCTCCTGAGAAAGGAGACCAACTCAACGACGAATCGGAGTAATTCCTCATCACTGCACCGAAAACAATAACACCAGCGAACGGTCCTACCGCACCGACAAAAATATCACCAACGACCTTTATCGGACTTGATTTCGGGACAAGACCAACAGATCTTAAATCACTCAAACCCAAGGAAAGATAAAAACCAGGACGATATGGCTTTATCGACCTAAACTCACTCATTAGCTTACCATGAAAGATCTTGGATATGCACAATCGGTTCCAAACATACTTAATTAAAGATAAATTTGAAGCTAGATCTGACTTTATCAAAGTCATAGCACTGACATTATCAAAAGGAAGGGGCTGAGTACTCAATTTGCAATTTTTTGAGAAAGATGGCTCAGAAATCGCAGGGAAGATTTGGAGAATAAGGGTTTCATTTTGTTTTTTCTTTTTCTTTTGGGCATTTTTTTACAGAGAAGTCGAAGGAGCACACACATGTTGATTACAGAATAATTAGTTTTATTTGTATTTAAATTTTAACTTAAATAAATCTTGTTTTTTTTTTAACCCAATTTGTCCTACGCCCAAGTTTTTTCTACCAATTTGTCCCAACTATATTGTTTACCAATTTGTCCAACAACCTCTACTTTCTTTACTAATTTGGTGGTTTAGCCATATATTCCCTCCGCCTCAACAAATTATTTACGTCTGTCATTAACATCTTTCATTTTGCATTGATAAAAATTACTCCCTCTACACATTTGTTTTCACCCCATTTCTATTTGCACAAAGATTAAGAAAGTTTGCTGTCAAAAAAAAAAAAAAAAAGATTAAGAAAGTATAATAAGCAATGAAATGTATGTGATGAAGTGCAAGTGGGCAGATGGTAATTACAATTAATGAAAATTTGGGCCTGTTTTGTTAAGTAACTAATATGTCTACATTTGCAAGTGGGGTGTTATATTTCCCACCAAAATACATGGGGGAGGGGATTTCAAACACTCATAAATGTTCCCCCCAAATGCTACCTGCCAAATCCTACATTTACATTAAGTTTAAAGAGGGAACGACCCTTTTACATAACACGCGATTAACACCCCATACACTGTCTGGCGAGTCTTTAAAGGCACCTAATGTAACATTTTTATACTCCAAGTCCTTACCGGACCACTCAGGTATAAAGATCTTTATCATCTCGATTCAGAGGCGATGAATATCATAAGACAATAAAGAAACGTCTTTAAAAGTAATTATAGTTTAAGTGATTACATAACAAAACCAATCGTAAGCAAAATACAATGTTCTCAAACTATAAACCAACCGAATGGGAACTGTCTTGACAAACATAGCGGAAGACTAAAGACTACGATATGTGATGACTCCATCCCCGCCTAGATCCCACGTGTATCCAAGATATACACTGTCAAACAATGCTCACCACCCCGAATGGATCACCACAGTTTTTAAAACATTTAAACGGGGTCAGTACTAATCACACAACTCAATATGTCAACAATAAGATAAGCAGGCGATGCCTTAACCGTCACACATACAAAACCACACCAATCCCAACAATCTCAATCACCGATCGTCCACCTGGACTGACCGCCGATGGGGAACCGCATGCCGCACCCACCAAATCCCCGCTCCTCATAACGAGCGATAACCCTGTCCATTAATGTGCACATCCCTTCGTGGCGGGTTCCATGTAAGGCGAAACTAGGGCGTGAAGCCACTCCCGCAAGTGACTCCACTCACCCGAGAACGCATCTCGAGAACCATAGACAAACAATCACAATCACGGTAGTCACAACACAATTACTATATCAAACAATCAATCTCAACACATCAACAATCATCCCATTATGGGACTAATACTGAGTAGGAAATCCTACCTGGAAAGCACAACTATCAGACGGTCTCTACAGCTGTATCAAAAAGCCTCTTCTACAAAACCTCCTCCTATCATACAAACATACAAACGCTACCAAATCACAAACTACACAAAAACCCCCAAATCCCCATATTAGGGTTTAACCAACTTAAAGGAAAGACAATAAAAAGGGTACATAGATCTTACCCTTGACGCAAGGATCTCAACGGTATAACAAACGATGAAAACCGACCTTCCAAACTCCGGGATTTGCTAACAATGCGATTAAGATGATGAACGTACTTGCTTTCTCTCTTTGTGGTAATTTAGGTTTTTGAAAAGTGTTTAGAAAGATGACGGAAAAAGGTTATATACCTTAATCGCATAATTAACAAAACCCGAGAAAAACTCCCCCGTAAACCGGCTACTCGATCGAGTAGCTAAGGTACTCGATCGAGTGCCCCCTTACTCGATCGAGTATCTTAGTTACTCGATCGAGTACCCAACAGGTCAGAAACCAATTTAAAACGCAACTTACCCTTACTCGACAGAGTAAGGCCTACTCGATATAGTACCCCGAGACTCATAAATACGGAGTATTACACCTAATGCATGGAAGTGCTACCATACCGGTTACCCGAGACATAGTAATCAAAAGTGACCATCAAGAAACATAATTTAAGCATAAAGTTTAAAGTGATTACATCAAAACCAACTGTAAAGTAAAGTACAACTGTTCTAAAACCAAACTACAACTAAAGCAACAAAAAGTATTATGATAACACAGCGGAAGACTACTATCAGACTCGTGGCGACTCCATCCCCAGCTAATCCCGCGCGCATCCATAGTATACCTGGTAGACAACTGCTCACCACCTCCGAATGGATCACCACAATTTTTAAAACATTTAAAAGGGGTGAGTTACTACATAAACAATATAAGATAAACAATAACAGATACACAATCACAATCTCCAACACCGTCACATCTCCACACACCTGACTACACACTAAAGTGTGTAACCCTGCCAGAATATCTATCGCAATAGATATTCCACGCCGCTAGTGGGGGACTGCAACCGTACCCACCAAATCCTCGCTCATCTATTCCGAGCGAAAACCCAAGTTCCTTAATGTGTACATCCCCTCCTGTGGCGGGTTCCACAGAGGGCGAATCAAAGGCGTGAAGCCATTCCCGCAAGTGACTCCGCTCAGCCGAGGACGCGCCTCGCGAACCACAGACAAACACATACAACCAATTATACAAAACAGTAACCAATATGATAAGATCAACAACAGTAAACAACCAACAACAATCCACCATCAACACAATGTAATCAATGCCAATACCAATTACGATATAATCATCATTCCAATCAACCAAACAACCATCTTATAATCATTTATACAATAACTGAGTAGGGAAACCCTACCTGGAAAGGCAATCACCAAGATCGTCACAATCAGCTAATCAGAAATGTTCCTCTAAAAAATCACCTCCTATCAAACACACAATCATATAATCACAATCTAACATCAGCAATACTCCCAAAATCCCTAAAATACCCGATTAGGGTTCCAACCAAAATCAATGAAACAACATAAAGACTATACTAGGATCTTACCCACAGTACGACGGTCTCAACGGTATAAAGAACTCTGAAATCCGATGACTCTAGCACTTGGATTTGATAGCAATGAGAGAAGAAGAATCGACATTGCTTTGTTTTCTTTGTAAAAAGTTTAGGTTTTAGGAAAAAGTAAAAAGAACTGACGTACAAGCTTTATATATTATTTCACGCATTGCTGTCAAAACCCGGCAAAACCCGTATAAAACCCGACTTACTCGATCGAGTAAGTCACTTACTCGATCGAGTGCCCCCTACTCGATTGAGTAACCCACTTACTCGATCGAGTACCCATCACTAGTACACTATTTCGCACGCAACACTCACTTACTCGACATAGTAAGCCCTACTCGATAGAGTATCCAACAACACATAAAATCGTAGTATTACAGTCTTCCCTCCTTAAAAACGAACTTCGTCCCCGAAGTTCAAACCCAACCTATAAAATATGAACTCTTAACACCAACTCCACCAACTATGCCTACCTCCACAACATGGCTCACAATATCGTATCAACTACATTATAGTCTCTCGACACTAACTCCATACACTACCAAATACCATCTGATGCGTGTCTATAATATGATGTTTTACATCTTTATATCCACGCATTTTATGTCTATTATATGTAGTTTATTCTACTATTTCCCCTATGTCTTTCTACTCTCGTGTTTTTATGTAATATTGCAGATTATTGCGGAAATGGGTAGAAAATGAACCAAATCTTGACCCCGGAAGCTAAGCTTAGGAAGGACATGAAGATTTGACTCGGACTTGAAGTTTAGAATGCATTTCAAGGCCTGAAGATAGCAAAAGCATGGGTGCGTACGAGTTTAACAAGCAAAGAAGCACCTCACGACATTGCAGGCTGCTTCAGATGGCTATATCTCGAGTTATAGAGCATATAATCGAGTGATTCTAATTGGAGGTGAAAGCTTATCCTCTTAGCTTTCCAACGCCGCATAGAACGCCTGATTTGACCAAGTAACGAAGAAATGGCAGCTGTTTTAAGATCAGTTCGCGCTGCAGGAATCGTCAGAATGCAATTCTGTACAGCGCTGTTGGTCGATCGACTAAGCATGGCGGTCGATCGACCACCCCACGGATTCCAGTAGCTACTGTTCGCTGCTACTCAGTCGATCGACCGCCATGCTTAGTCGATCGACCAAGACGCAACTTCAGACGAGAATTAAAAGATCGAGATTTATCAAGCCCACAAGTTATTAGGTTTAGGAATAATAGCTGCGTACTTTTCCTTTATAACGTAGCTTTAGCTTTCAGTTTTAGGCATTCAGTTTTCATCATCAAAATTTTAGGGTTCTTTAGTTTATATTAATTTCTCAATAAAGTTCTTGCTTCCGGATTTATTCTTCCTTTCTATTTCGGTAATACCCTGCTTAATTTCAGTTTCTACTTTATTTTGTCATTAGCATAGAATTGATAGATTAGAATCCCAAACCATATCCTATTATTGCATTTTTATTGCTTTAATTACTTCAGTTATGAATTCCTTTGTTGTTTTTATCATGCTTGTTGTTATTGTCATTCATATGAGTAGCTAAATACCCCGTGCTAAGATGTGAGGGAATTTGTGGCGTAGATGACGTAGAATAGGTAGACTTATTTTGGGGTTTGGTCGATCGACTGATGTCAATAGTCGATTGACTGAAAACCTGGTCGATCGACTGCCCCAGCTAGTCGATCGACTGCATCGCGTAAGAATTAGCATTGTTCAATTGATTTAATTGCAATTTTTGATAAAAGACCGAGAGGCTATTTGTTAAATACTTAGGAATTGACCGACCCATTAGATCGAAAGAGAGGGGAGGGCAATAGACTACCAATTGAACGACCAAATTATACTAAGATTGTAAGATAAGTAAAATTTAGGCATTAGGAATCACTTTTCAGGGCGTGAGCTAGTATTAGTGAGACCTAGGGACTAGTAGCTTAGGCTGAGCGGCGCTACTTGTTAAGTTGGTCTGAGAGGACTTCTTATTTTTCCCACCTTACGTGATTATTGCAGATTTACCTAGGACTTGCGTCGTCGTAGCGACAATGAACCGATCGTCTTAGCATCCTTTTTTATCATCGTTTACATCGTCAATTTCATTTACATATTTATTTATTTGCATTTAGTTTAATTATAAATCAATCAAAACCCCCCTCATTGTTACCCTTAGACTAAAATAGAAAGCAACTAATAATTCCCTACCTCCCTGTGGTTCGACCCTTACTATCACTATCTATAGTTTTAGTTTGGAATTATAAATTTAATTTTGATACAAAACGACGGTATCAAATTTTGGCGCCGTTGCCGGGGAGGCAGCGCTAATTTTTAGTTGTTTTTAATTTTAGTCTTTCTTTCTTTAGTCTTAGGGAACTTCGGTTCCTTGAGACCGTTCTCATGATTCGTTCTCTGAGTTTTCCACAGGAAGAGGATGAAATCTTTGGTGCTTATTTCGCCAGGCTTTGGGAATTTATTGAGCCCATACGAGATACATTCTCTGAATTCCAAATATGCTTGACTCTCCTCCGGGGTATGACTGACCCTACGCGAGCATACCTTGCATCTATTGGTAAGGGGGATTTCTCAGGAATGCCCGTAAAAGAGGCATTAGAACTTTTTGATTGGTTTGCTGCTGAATCTCTTAAACCTACTTTTTCTCTTCATGTTGACTCAGATGAGGGGGTGGTTGAGACATTAGAAACCGATCTAGGAAATGCTGACGGAGACATAGAGGAGACCATTAGCGTGGTTGACAATCCTTTTTATGAGGATAGTTTAGAACCCCTTTATGATTCTTGCACTGATAGTGAGGTCGATTTGGAGGATCTCTTTGAGAACCTCCAACTTGATGAGTCTAGCGATAAGGAGAGTGAGGAGGAAAATTTTGACAGTCTTGAGGTTAATTGGGATACTTATGAAGATATAGATGATGAGCCTATTATAGAGGACCCGTTTGACCCAATTGACTTTACATCCCCATGCATTTGGGACGATTATCCACCTTTACCCTTAGTTGACCAGAATCCTCCACTTCACATTTCATACCCGTCAGAGTATTTTAATTCTACTTGCGTTACTTTTGAGTCAAATGCTACTGAGCTCGCTAATTTTCCACCTGCTGTTAATTTGAGCTTTTACATTCCGCCCTTATCTGGAGGGAGGAATAATTTTGTGGATGTTTTTAGGAGCTGTCATAGGAAATTTGTTAGACTTAGATGTTATTACATTTTAATTTCCTATGCTACTACTATTTTATGGTGCTACTTACAGTTTTGTGTAGCACATGCGCAGTTATTTAATCAGTTGCTTCGTGCTTTGAGCTGTTTTGACTGGGCTTATTTGGAGTGGCTGTTTGAAGGAAAAGAGGGTCGAGCTGGGACCGTCTAATCTAGCACTACCGGGAGGCAACCCGGAGTTTAAACATTTTGTTTGATTTGGTTTTGAAACATTTAGCGTTATTTGTTTTGTGTGCTTTAATAATTAGCTCGATTTAGACAGTTTCTTTGGGTTTTTGCGCAATTTTGGGCGCGTTATTATGTGCACTTGTAGGTACTAAGACCATATTAACTCAATTTATTGAGTTAATTCGTGAGCAGGAACTGTTCACGTCAGGTAACTTGGTCAATCGACTGATTAGAGTGGTCGATCGACTGATTCGCGCGACACGAAGCTCATTCCGGGTAAGTTGGTCGATCGACTGGTTAGAGCGGTCGATCGACCACTGTAGCTGCTATACCTCGTTCTTTTAATTCTTTGCACATAATTACCGTTCCAATTTTGTTTTCTCGGATTACGCGCGGTATTTTGTTTCTTTTCAGGTACTTTATGGTAGCATCACTTTGCTGCTCTTTGAAACCTCCTAGCTCATTTGGTTTGGGAGGTTTCCTTTTGCGCTTAAAATCTTGTAAGTTTCCGAGTCCCAATTTCATGTCTTATTTAGTTTCTTATCGCAAAATCCCAATTTCCTTTGCTTATTTATACACATGATTTCGCACACTGAGGGCATTGTGTGATTTGGTTTGGGGAAGGGTTTTGCGTTGCATTTCATTATGTTTTGCATTCACGTTTACATTTTTGTCTTGCATTTTTTTTATTTTCCATATATACAAAATTTCAAAAAATTTAATTAGAAAAAAATTCAAAAATTTAAAAATACCACGTTTAATTTTGCATATTAGGTTGAGTCAGATTGGAGTTTTCATTACTGATAGTTGTCATTTGCTTAAACCCTGCATTTTATCACATCTTTTAGCAAAAGTTTTTGCAATATCTCGAATTTCGTTTCAAAATTTGTTGAACAATTAGACTTGACTTGAAATTTTGGCAAACTACAAAACTTTCTAAGGAATTAGAGCTTTATAAACTGGTGTCATTCATGACCAGTTTCATTTAGGATTGTGAGTAGTTACTCCTTGCATATCGTGTAACATTAATTTGCACAAGTATGACATTTAATTTCTTTTTTTTGCCTGCATACATTCGGGTTAGTGGTTGGTATTGCATGTTTGGAGAATGCTTGCGAAAATCCCTTTTATTCCTTTTACCCATTAGCTTCACATTAGCCAAAAATTGCCAGTTGACCCTTTAGCTACAATCCATAAACTAAGCCTACCCTTTGCTGAGCTAGTTTAGTAGTTTTAGTGGTATTCGTTGTATTGTATCAATTTTGGCTCGATTTGCACTTTATGAAGTTGGTAATGAATGAAGGAGGAAAGAAAAATGAAAAATGAAAAAAAATCGAAAAATATTGACTGCCGGAAAAAAAAACCGAAAACAAAAGAAAAAGAAACGGCAACGAAAAAAAATAGAAAAAAAAAAGTTTACTCCTATGTTTGCTTTATATTTTATGAGGAGTGGTATTTGGATTAGTGAAGTGTTTGCCTAATTCATTAAGGCATTTGAGTTTATTTCATTGAGTTAGAAGTGGATGTTTTATTCGGTTTGTTAGGATGCTAGCTTGGCTATTTCCCTCTCATTCCCATATTGTTTTGCCTCTTCTTACCCATAGCCTCACTTATCCAAATCTTTGCAAGTATTCGGCATGTGATGGACCCTAAATGGTTGGAATGTATGTGCACAGTAGCTAGAATTACTTATCATACTATATTGCATGCATGATCATGTTGGTTGAGTCTAGGTGAGCGACTTTTGTCTCTTTCTCTCTTACATATAATTTGCTTACCATTTGCTTTGTTGAGAGAAGAGTGACCCGGGAGAGTCCAATCTTGAAAGTCTTGCAAGGTCAAACGTTCAACATCTTTTCGAAATATGCATAAATTCGTTTGCGTGACTTTGAGCTATTAGTAGTTGATTCATATGCATTAAATTGGTTTATGTAGACGATTTTCAGTTTGTCCATGTTTTGCTCCTTTCTATCTAGATTTAGTTTTGCATTTAGTTTGCTTGGGGACAAGCAAAGGTTTGGTTTGGGGAAGTTTGATGCGTGTCTATAATATGATGTTTTACATCTTTATTTCCACGCATTTTATGTCTATTATATGTAGTTTATTCTACTATTTCCCCTATTTCTTTCTACTCTCGTGTTTTTATGTAATATTGCAGATTATTGCGGAAATGGGTAGAAAATGAACTAAATCTTGACCCCGGAAGCTAAGCTTAGGAAGGACATGAAGATTTGACTCGGACTTGAAGTTTAGAATGCATTTCAAGGCCTGAAGATAGCAAAAGCATGGGTGCGTACGAGTTTAACAAGCAAAGAAGCACCTCACGACATTGCAGGCTACTTCAGATGGTTATATCTAGAATTATAGAGCATATAATCGAGTGATTCTAATTGGAAGTGAAAGCTTATCCTCTTAGCTTTCCAACGCCGCGTAGAACGCCTGATTTGACCAAGTAACGAAGAAATGGCAGCTGTTTTAAGATCAGTCTTGTGGCTGCAGAATCGTCGAATGCAATTTCATACAGCGTTGTTGGTCGATCGACTAAGCATGGCGGTCGATCGACCACCCCACGGTTCCGATAGCTATCGTTCGCTGCTACTCGGTCGATCGACCGCCATGCTTAGTCGATCGACCAAGACGCTACTTCAGACGAGAATTAAAAGATCGAGATTTATCAAGCCCACAAGTTATTAGGTTTAGGAATAATAGCTGCGTACTTTTCCTTTATAACGTAGCTTTAGCTTTCAGTTTTAGGCATTCAGTTTTCATCATCAAAATTTTAGGGTTCTTTAGTTTACATTAATTTCTCAATAAAGTTCTTGCTTCCGAATTTATTCTTCCTTTCTATTTCGGTAATATCCTGCTTAATTTCAGTTTCTACTTTATTTTGTCATTAGCATAGAATTGATAGATTAGAATCCCGAACCATAGCCTATTATTGCATTTTTATTGCTTTAATTACTTCAGTTATGAATTCCTTTGTTGTTTTTATCATGTTTGTTGTTATTGTCATTCATATGAGTAGCTAAATACCCCGTGCTAAGATGTGAGGGAATTTGTGGCGTAGATGACGTAGAATAGGTAGACTTGTTTCGGGGTTTGGTCGATCAACTGATGTCAATAGTCGATTGACTGAAAACCTGGTCGATCGACTGCCCCAGCTATCGATCGACTGCATCGCATAAGAATTAGCATTGTTCAATTGATTTAATTGCAATTTTTGATAAAAGACCGAGAGGCTATATGTTAAATACTTAGGAATTGACCGACCCATTAGATCGAAAGAGAGGGGAGGGCAATAGACTACCAATTGAACGACTAAATTATACTAAGATCGTAAGATAAGTAAAATTTAGGCATTAGGAATCACTTTTCAGGGCGTGAGCTAGTATTAGTGAGACCTAGGGACTAGTAGCTTAGGCTGAGCGGCGCTACTTGTTAAGTTGGTCTGAGAGGACTTCTTATTTTCCAACCTTACGTGATTATTGCAGATTTACCTAGGACTTGCGTCGTCGTAGCTACAATGAACCGATCGTCTTAGCATCCTTTTTTATCATCGTTTACATCGTCAGTTTTATTTGCCTATTTATTTATTTATTTATTTGCATTTAGTTTAATTATAAATCAATCAAAACCCCCCTCATTGTTACCCTTAGACTAAAATAGAAAGCAACTAATAATTCCCTACCTCCCTGTGGTTCGACCCTTACTATCACTATCTATAGTTTTAGTTTGGAATTATAAATTTAATTTTGATACAAAACGACGGTATCACCATCCACAAACGCCGCTAGCTCCGTCTCACTAACATATTATCCACTAGAAAAATCCAATATCAAGACAATCCACCAAGCAAGATCAACCACCAAACGGAATGTTACATTCTACCACCCTTAAAAGGAACTTCGTCCTCGAAGTTTACTCACACTCATAAACATCATCACCCAACTGCCAACACTATCGAAGTATTCTTACACTCATAAACGACACACCAATACAAGCTCTGCCATTACTTTTATTAGTATCAACCACAACATAAATCCATCCATTATTCTACCCCAAGGCTTAAACTTCCAAAAATACCGAAACATGTACAACCATCAAACTCTCTTCGTCGCATCCTACTCCTCTTAAGATAAAAGTTACGTCCTCGTAACTCACTAATACTAGATCCTTTGCTATACTTCCCATAATTCTCATTACCACCGCATGTCAATGATAACCCGCTATAACCTCAATACCTACGACCATTCCTATATCCAGGGCTCTCTTTCTCTAACAGTCCTCATACCTCAATTCATTCTGCACTCCATCAACTTATACCATAAAATCCTCAGCATAACCATTACCCTAACTCTTCAACATTACCGCAAAACGACATACTTCTATATATACACTCATCTCCACTCATAACTCACGATCTACAATTGTTACACACACCACATTAGCTTCTCAAGCTCATTTATTTTATTACCACAGAACTTACCCATAACTTAACATGATACTAAGTCCCAACACTTTGTACTCACTGGCCCAATAAAAGGTTATAAACCACATGTAGTTTCCATTTCAGTACCACACATGTTCCACAAATCACTTAATTGGCACTATTATGTCAATCAATGCCTCCTCTAAAACAAGAGCAATAGTACTCCAACAACTTCTCACAACTGTGTCCCATTAACAAAATATTACTATACCATGACAACAACGGAAACATAACCAACCCTCTTTCATATCATACTCTACCCTCACTTCCAAGCTGAAACTGGTAAGAAACATCAATAAACAAAACAACAGTCTATATGTCCAAACCGAAACTTACAGGAAACAACAGTAGACAAAACAACAAACTATATATCTCGTATACACTTTCGAAAACTCGACTCATAATCATCTTGCCTACTCCACCACAACCGATGACGGCATCGCAACACCGCCACCAACAGCCGCACCGCAGCGCGAAAATACCCGCATCACAACACGAAGTACCGTGCCCGGATCACCACCCGAGGCACAACAACCACATCGATAGTCATCGCAACTTATACCATCCCATAAACACTGACTCAGTATAACTTCCTTAAAACCGCTCTACTAGATTACAACGCAACAAATCATACGGAATAAACAGATAATAACCTTACGAATGTCATCCATACTATTACTCATGGGGTCGGAACATCACACTATAACTTACATATATCATGAATACACATACAAGTATAAGTAGCTATGCTAGATCCCCCAAATTATCAGTTTTTAATATCATCCCACTAGATTACCGTACCCAACATATATTATGGAACATTCAGATAACAACTTTATGACTATTGCCTTATACCACCATGTGTGGGGTCAGAACCTCACATAAACACTTACACAAATCATAGACCTATAATCGAATCGAACTAACCAATTCTGATCATGTAAGTTACCACCTGATAACGGTCACCTCTCGTCCGAGCTTAACTCGTATGCCCCTCATAACACATTCTCCCATTCGCAAAACCATCATCTCTTGACAAATTTAACCATGCCATTAATACTCAACTACTAGCAACCGCCTCCTATAACCACATCTTATACTCTCCCACAATCATACATATCAATTCGGCCTCTACAAATTCAACCTCTTTAGAATGGCTATCCTTCCTATTAATCATCACCCTTAACCACTAGTGACAACACCACAACACCACCACTGTTCGTATAACAATCTTTAACACTCACCTCTAAATATCACGGTTCCTTTTCTATCTTCGGTTAACATTCCAAATATCAAACATCAAATCCATCAACAAAATTTACCTGAAAATTCATTCCCATTCTATCCTTAATTATATCGTCACCCAACTCACCACCAAAATCTCATATCGTGTCAATACTTTACCAACTTTTTACTCTCCTTAATTCCTCGAAACTCATGGCTAACATGTCGTCCCGCAACTCCTATATAACCATTAACTCACACCCTCTCATGATGCTATCATACATCTCCATGATTCCTTACTTTCATGCTCCTTAACTTCGTTCAACGTTCTCTTAGTTCACTCCCTTTATTCTTTTCCCTTTACAATCGACAAAATCAATTAACAATTCAACTCTTTATTTCTTCTACCTAACTCTTTAGTGCTCCGGTTACCTTCTCATTCCTCTAAAACTCAAATCCTATTATTTCATATCAGTACCATCTCACTCTTTCTTACCATGGATCTTCTCTCATCATGCTATCACTCACACTTGTCACCAATCAGTCCACTTACTCGATCGAGTACCCATCAGCTGTAACAGCCCGACCCAAACCTAGGGTCAGGAGCGGTCACTCATGGTAGCTCGCCAGGCTGTGTACATGACTCACAAATCAACACGGGTCTTTTCCAGCGTATTTTGACCTCACTCATACGCATCCCGAGAACATTCCCAGGAGGTCACCCATCCTAAGACTACTCCCAGTCAAGCACGCTTAACTTTAGAGTTGTTTTGCATGGATAACCAGAAAAGAAAGTACACTTTGTTGATATGAGTAGTACTTTCAATCCCTTTAAGCACTAGTCATTTGAGCCTATCAATGGTCCTCTTCAATTACCGCGGGGTGTTACAATAAATGTAATACCCCATGAAATATGAGGAAAGTTGTCCCACATGGAAAGAATAAGGAGATCATGAGAAGCTTATAATAGATTCCACCCACCACTTAGTAACAAGGCCTTCTCCTTTTGGGCTTAAGTGAGGACAAATAATGGGCCAAAATGGAGCATCCCATCGTATTGGGATTGTGTTACGATGGTGGCGGGTCGGGTCGTTACAGGTGGTATCAAAGCAACCCTGCGACCATGTGGTGATCGGAGGCAGTGGTTATACGCTCCATTGTGATCACCCACCTAGCGGGGGAGGATTCTGGAGAGCGGTTATGCTTCTAGACACAACGGGGACGTTGTGCTCCTTAAGTGGGGGAGAATGTAACACCCCATGAAATGTGAGGAAAGTTGTCCCACATGGAAAGAATAAGGAGATCATGAGAAGCTTATAATATATTCCACCCACCACTTAGTAACAAGGCCTTCTCCTTTTAGGCTTAACTGAGGACAAATAATGGGCCCAAATGGAGCATCCCATCGTATTGGGATTGTGTTACGACGGTGGCGGGTCGGGCCGTTACATCAGCAGTACACTGTTTCGCACACAACACTCACTTACTCGACAAAGTAAGCCCTACTTGATAGAGTACCCAAGCCGTAATATTACACACGGAAAATAAACACATCAGAAAATATCATTGCCAAATTTCTTCATTTCTTGTTCTTCATCTCTTCCATCTTCTTCAGCTCTTCCATCTTCTTCAACTCTAACATTTCTTCCTTATACGTTTTCCATGAACTGCATTTTACAAACTATTAGTATAACAAACAAAGAGAAGAAAAATAGAAGCTTTACAGTAAAAAAAAGGGCAGTCACATTCATACCATACTCAAACAATGCGTGGTCCAAATCTTAAAAATGAGGAAAGGCATAAGATTGCATGCTTTTTATTCGAGAATACAATCAATGGCAGGCCAAAGAGAGGATTAATGACCACAATTACTGCCAAATTTCAGCTTGATATGAAAACTATATTTGAAATATGGAGAGTTGCAAAGCAACAGAGAACTAAGGGTGAAGAGTTGCAAATACAATCAAAGATGAAGGGCAACAAAGACAGGGAGACCATGCAAGTTCCAGTAGAGCTAATATTAGAAACAAGCATGGGATACAAAGGCTCATTGGTAAGTTTCAATAAGGCTATTGGCGTTTCAGCAACCACCATTGCCAATTGGGTTAAATAAGGTAAACCAAGATGCCATATTTGAGCCTTAAATCCTTCTCTCACTGATGAGAACAAGTTTAAGAGGTTACACTTTGCTCTTTCAAAATTAAGCTATGATAGAATATCTTCTTCTTTGAAGTTTAAAGATATGTCAAATGTTATTCATATTGATGAGAAATGGTTTTATATCACACAAGATCAAGCTAAGTTTTTTCTGTTGCAAGAAGAAATTGATCCACATATGGCATGTAAAAGCAAAAGTTTTATCACTAAGGTTTTGTTCATGGCAGCGGTATCTAGACCCATATATGATGCCAATGGAACCCTTATCTTTGATGGAAATTTGGGATATTTCTCTTTACATCCCAAGATCCAGCCAAAAGGAACTAAAAAAAACAGGGTAGTTGGTACTCTAGAAACAAAGTCAGTAGCTTCAATAAAAAAACAAGTCACCAAGGAGATGCTACTTACCAAGATACTACCAGCCATTAAAAGCAAGTGGCCAGAATCAATGAGCAAAAATATCACCATCCAGCAGGACAATGCAAAACCACACATTAAAAGTAAGGACCCAGATTTTATGATGTCAGCAACATCAAATGGGTTCAACATCAATTTGACACAACAACCACCAAACTCACCTGATCTTAATGTGTTAGACTTGGGTTTTTTTAGATTAATTCAGCCACTCCAAGCTAGAAAAAGAGCAAAGATAGTTGATGAATTGGTGTTCAATGTTTTAGAAGTTTGGGAAGAAGAACCAGTACAATGTTTAGATGATGTTTGCTTGGCTTAGTCTACAAGCATGCATGCTGGAAGTAATTATAACAAAGGGATACAATGACTACAAGGTACCATATTTGCACAAGAAATTACAAAGATTAGCTGGGACATTGCCAAGGAATTTAGATGCAGATGAAGTTATTGTTAGGGAATGTTTTCACCATCTACATGTAGCAGGCAAGGATGCAAACTTAGAATAAATAAGTGTACCACTTGCTTTAACTCATCCCTTTTAGGATAATGTTTATTTTTTAAACATTTTAAACATACAATGTTTAAGCTATAAACATCAGTAAGGTATGAACCTTTTTATGTTAGACTCTGTTTTGTAATGAGCAATGACAATGTTTGAAATGAAATTGGTTAAGCTCTCAGAGCAATTGCATTATAATTATTTAGACATAACAAAGGTCTCCTAAAGCCATACATTGATATGTCAAATGATATTTGTTGAATATGTCATGTGGTGGCCTAAGAAAGGCCTTCTACAAGAACAATATCCAACAATCATCAAAACATGAACAAGTTATGGTGGAATCCTAAGCATGTACATTAACAGATAAGGCAGCAAAAGAATTTGATTAAAACAATGACATCTAAATCATAGCTATGAAGAAAGCTCTCAAAACATTTAGTAATGTCATCACTGAGCTAACTTCATCAAACCAGGTAAATTAGTGACAGTCATTTCAATCAAATTAAGCTCTCAAAACATTTAAAAACTTCATCACTGAGCCAACAATAGAAGACCACCTCAATAGAACTATAAATTGGCAATAAAATGCAAGAATAACTTGTAAACATCAATGACAGCAGTTTCAATCAACATTAAGCTCTCAAAGCAATTGTTATTTATCACTAAGCCAACATCATAAGACCAATGCAGTTAAGCAAACAACAAAAACAGTACATATTGCAGCATACAACATAAGTAAACTAGCATAATCATAAAGTAATATGTTGCCAAATTAACAAAACCAAACCAGTATCAAATTGGGTATACCTCTATACTCTGGCATAGTTTTATATAATGGACAATATATTCCCAATATCAAATTGGGAAGATCTATTTCCTCTTCTTTATTTTCTTCACAGATTCCCTCCTTCACTTTCCTATTCTCCTCTTCTCTAACTTTCCTTACCACAGGTTCTTCCTCCTCCTCTTTAACTCTACTCTTCCCTATCCCATCATCCTGTTTCTTCCTCTTTTTCTCCTTACATGCAAAGCCATGAACATTAGTACACAAATAATAAGATGATATCTACAACAATATGGTATAATATCTTCAAATGTTGCAATTTTATTTATATGCATAACTAAAAAACCTTCAAATCTACTGCAAATCTTTCATTTTTTGTTAATTTAACATCAAAAAATTAACTTTACTATTGCAAATCTTTCCTTTTTTCTTATTTAAAAAAAAAAGAAAACCGTGAAATCTTCTGCAAATCTTTGATTTTACTTCAATCAAAAACGTAAAATAAAGTAAACTACTGCAAATCTTTGATTTTTCATTACTTAAATAACAAAAATCATCAGAACTACAAACTAATCAGATTTTTCAACATGCACAACATAAAAGACAAAAATTTAATAAATCAAATAAGGAAATCAACAAACCTTGTTTTTCATTAACACATCTTCCAAACAATGAGATTCGTCAAGAGCCTGATTATAAGGGATCTTTATAAAAAGACAACTCACTAAACCCGTCGGATCAAGGGTATCAAAACCGTCAAACCCTTCTTCTGAATCATGGATAGCATACCCATGAAGTATAGAATAGTGTATGTTCAATTTATCCTTGGAATAATCTCTTGAAGATGACATTGGAAGAACAAAAGAAACGAGAAGAAAGAGTAGGAATAAAACAACAGATCGTTAGAAGGGAGAGAAGGAGAAGAGGAGAAGAGGAGGCGATGGATGAATGTTCTAGAGAGGATTTAGGGTTTTTAGTGAGAGGTGAGAGGAATGTAAATGAAGAAATGGTTGGGTTTAGGAGAAAAATAAAGATAATAAGTAAGTTGAATGGGTAAAGAAACTGGGTATGATCCAATAAAGGGAGGGAAATTGGGTTTGGTCCAAATAATGGAGGGAGTATATGAGTTTTGGGGCCAAATAATGGAGGGAGTAATTAGATTAGTTAATTGGGTTGGGTAGACTAATATAGGTTAGCTTAGTTAATCTTAAATATTAGGTCCATAAGTAAGTGACAAATAATAATGTAAATAAAGATAGTGTACAAAGATCATATATAGTCATATAAGTGTCCAAATAAGGAAGGTGGACAAACGGGTGAAAATAAATGTGTTGTCAAAAAAGAGAAATGGGGTGAAAATAGGTGTGTGGATGGAGTATAAAAATTTGATATTTTTAATATAATTACAAAGAATCAAACAAGAATCCACATGACTATATTTTTTTTTATAGATTGTCAAGGAATATTAAAGATTTATCGAGTTGTGAATAGTATCCAAAAGCAAATGGAAGCAATATGTTGTTGAGACGGAGCGAGTAATTTGTAAAAATACAAAGGAAAATAATAGAACATGTGTAAATGTTGTACCTGTTTGCGTGTTGTCCTAATTTGCGCGTTGTCAATAACTGTCACTCACTCAATTGAATCAAAGTACGGAGTATAGTTTGTTAGCACCAAAATCCAAAAACTCATGTGATAAACCCTCGTATTAACAAATGCACTTATTCCCTATATGGCTACATATTGCATTTAGGCAGCTGCCATCCCTATTATTCTCTCTCTCACCCTCTCTCTCTAAAAACTCTTATGAATACTCTTAGAATCTTCTAAACTTTGGTGATGGATCCAGATGTATCAAAATCAGCAGTATTATTGATTTGGAGTACTAAGATCAACGGTAATTATGCTACCTCAAGTGGATTTGTGTTTCTTAGGGATAATAGCAAGAGGGATTATACATCATTTGTACTGCTCACCAATTACAGAATCTCTTTCCATGTTCATACATCCCTATCCAATCGGTGTCAGTAAAGGCTATGTTTTATGATGATAAGACAACACACCATATCGGAGTGCTTCACAGTTTCGATTGTTCTAAAGATGTCGCTTTGGTTCTGCTTGAGATGACCCCTAATGTGCTCTCTAGTCATCCCCTCAGCTCCTTTATCACAAGATACTGGTATTGAACACTGATGATGGAATACGAGCTGATTTCCAAACAATTCAAGGCCAAATTACGTAAGTGTTGGAAGATAAATCGTAACAATGAAAACAGACAGAAACTTGAACAGAAACAAGAGACAGAAAAAGACTTATCGGAACGGAAATTGCAGCGCCGTGGTATGGAGGCCACTGACTTGAAAACTATATCGGCACGACCGTGGTGGTAATCGTCTCTCGCCGGTAGTTCCCCAAGGTTAACACTGCGACACCCGTACACAACCACTCGTGCGTAATCGTCTCTCGCCGGTAGTTCCCCAAGGTTAACACTGCGACACCCGTACACAACCACTCGTGTATGAGAGCCTTGGAACTAACAGTACCGAACCCAGAAATAAAACTCAGAAGCAGAATATTATCATATAGAGAGATGTAGAAGAAATTGTGTGAATCTGTGTGTATCAAGTGATGAGAGAACAGCTCTATTTATAGTCGAAAATAGAGCTGTTACAGGCAAACGGAAGGATCAAAAACGGAGGAAATAAAGGAGACAATAATTCTCCTTAATGACAGTCAAACGGGATTAATGGAGAATAAATCTCCTTAATCACAGAGATTTTGTTTGACTAAGATCCGTTACTGGACTCCAAATACACACACAAGCCAAGCCCAAAAAGAAAGATAAAAGGGGGCCTTTGGCCCGCACCGCAGGTGCTCTACCCAAACCCAAACCCGAGCCCGAGCTCGAGCCGGCCGGGCCGGGGTGCAAGCGCGACGTGTGTGTGTTTGGACCCAAACCCACAGGCCCAACAATCACCACAAAAGCCTCCTTGGTCCAATCTCTTACCCAACATTGGACCAAAGGCAATATAAACACATAACATACAACTCTCCCCACCGATGTGGGAGAGTGTATGAACCAAAAAACCAAAAAGAACTTTGGCTTTACTTTGGCATCACACCAACAATCCCCCACTGATGATAAGGAAAAGCTAAAGAGAAATTCTAGGTAAGGAAGGATTTGGATACTTAAACGTTCAATGTCTTTCGACTTGAATTGACGTATTAGTGAAATGAGGCAACAACTTACTTTTAACAAGAGAATATCTTTCGATTTGAATTCCTTGTCGGTCTTCGGTCATTGATTCCCCCACAACACATATCATACCTTCAAAGACTGTTTTGTTCCGCGATTTCAAGTGCAACGCTTTTAAAGCCATGCGTTTACCCTGGTTTAGGTGAGTGCTCTAGTGAGAATTTTTATATTCTTACATAGATGGTGGCTAAACCATCACACCCCCAAAGGTAGCTCAAGTGCTTCTCAATAGCACTTCTCATAAGAGCTATTAAGGACAAAGTCCAACCTCATATAAAAACACAATCCATCAAGTGCGTCTCAAAGCACCACCAAAATTGGCTATGGATATCAAATGCCATAGGAATAAGCTATAGAGTCCATCAAGTATCACACTCAAACTTGATTTAAGGACTTAAGCCCCATTCCCCTCGACATGTCAAGGACTACTCTCCTTGTTAACCCTTTAGTAAAGGGATCGGCAAGATTACGTTCGGACTTCACATAGTCCAAAGCAATTACTCCATTTTTCAGAAGTTGTTTTACCACACCGTGCTTGATTCGAATATGTCGTCTCTTACCATTATAGACATTATTCTTAGCAACACCGATAGTCGCTTTACTATCACGAGTAGGAGACCGGTGCTACCTGTCCCCCCACATGGGCACGTCTCGCTAGTAAGTTCCTCAACCAATCGCTTCTTGAAGCGCCAACTCAAGAGCAACGAACTCGATTCCATGGTAGAGCTAGCTATACAAGTCTTTTTGGACTTCCACGATATAGCTCCTCCACCCAAGGTGAACACATAACCACTAGTGGAATGAATTTCATCATTACCTGCAACCCAATTTGCATCACAATATCCTTCTAACACAGCAGGAAATTTACTATAATGCAAACACAAATCAACTGTTCCTTTCAGGTATTTAAGCAGACGACGAAGTGCATTCCAATGCTCGGCACTGGGGTTATGTGTATATCGACTCAGTCTACTAACAGCATAAGCAATGTCTGGTCGAGTACAGTTCATGAGGAACATCACACTTCCTATAATTCTAGCATATTCTTCTTGTGAGACACTATCACCCAAGTTCTTACACAAAGATATACTAGCATCATAAGGAGTTCTAGCAGGTGTAACATCAAAACTGTTAAACTTTTTCAACACTTTTTCAACATAATGTGATTGACTAAGGGATATACCACTTGGGGTTTTCACAACTCTAACTCCAAGGATAACATCAGCTTCTCCTAAGTCTTTCATCTCAAACCGTGATGACAAAAATTGTTTGGTTTTATTTACAACAGATAAATTATTACCAAGAATTAACATGTCATCAACATATAAGCATATAATCACACAATCTGATCCAAACATTTTAGAATAGACACACGAATCAGAATTGTTAGTTATATAGCCATCGTCAGTCAAAGTGTTGTGAAATTTCTCATACCACTGTTTAGGTGCTTGTTTAAGACCATATAGTGATTTTCTCAGTTTACACACCTTACTCTCTTGACCTTTTACCACAAACCCCTCAGGTTGCAACATATAGATCTCTTCATTTAGGTCACCATTCAAAAAGCGTTTTTACATCCATCTGATGTACTACGAGATCATGAATAGCAGCCAAAGCAATAAGAGTTCTAATGGTGGAAATTTTAGTCACAGGTGAGTAGGTATCAAAGTAGTCAATATCTTTCTTTTGTGTAAACCCCCTCACCACAAGTCTGGCCTTGAACCTTTCTATTGTTCCATCAGGTCTCATTTTATTTTTAAAAATCCATTTGTTACTAATGGGTTTACTACCTTTAGGCAAATCAGTTAACTCCCAAGTCTGATTAGAAACAATAGAATCTAGTTCATTTTTAATAGCTTCTTTCCAAAAAACAACATCTATAGATCTCATAGCCTCATCATATGTTTTTGGATCATCTTCTATTAAAAAGGCAGAAACAAGCTCATCAAAAGCACAAATATCACCTGCGATTTCAGATAAGTGAAGTCTGATAGCATCGATTACGATGAAATCACTCCCGTAGCTCTTTTCATTCGGGCCTTTTACTCCTTCTTGGTTCAACCGCATGATCCACAGAAGTACTAGTACTCGCATGCATAGAACTGTCAAGTAGGGTTAACAGCACGAGAGAAACAACAGGGGCATCGGGTAGTGATACTGTTTCCTTCTTCAAAGGAAATACCTGCTCAAAAAACTCAGCATCTCTAGCCTCAGATATAGACCTGTCACTTAAAGACATGAACCTATAAGCAGAACTGTTTTGAGCATAACCAATGAAAACGTAGTCATAAGTCTTAGGTCCAATGGTTGGCCTCCTAAAGCTAGGTAAGCCTACTTTAGCCAAACACCCCCACACTTTAAGGTAACTTAAGTTAGGAGCATAACCTTTCCACATCTCATAGGGTGTCTTGTCTAGTTTCTTATGAGGTACCCTATTAAGAATATGACAAGCTGAAAGCACCGCTTCCCCCACATATCATCGTAAAGGCGAACTTAAAAGCATAGCATTCATCATTTCTTTCAAAGTTCTATTTTTACGTTTAGCTACTCCATTCGATTGAGGTAAGTATGGTGGGCTTTTTTCATGTATTAAACCATTTTTCTCACAAAAATCTACTAAATAACCAGAGCCATACTCTCCTCCTCGATCGGACCTGACTCTTTTAATCTTCCTATCAAGCTGATTTTCTACCTCAGTTTTGAACTTTATAAACATGTCCTCGCTTCACTTTTATTTCTAAGCAAATATACTTTGGTATATCTAGAAAAATCATCAATAAAAGTGACATAATAATGTTTACCACCTCTGCTCATGGTGTTTTTGAAGTCAGCTAGGTCGGTGTGAATTAACTCAAGAAGACTCGTTTGTCTAGTTGTAATAGGTCTACTAGGTTTCTTAGCAAATTTGGCCTCGACACAACTAGGACACTTCTCATGAGTTTCTGAAGATAACGATGGAATAAGCGACATAGATTTGAGCTTTTTAACCGAATCAAAATTCACATGACCTAATCTACCGTGCCAAACATCAATAGACTCAGCAATATAAGCAGAAGTAGAAGTATTATTATTAATGATAGGAGAATCAACATTCAAAATAAATAAACCCCCACAGAGATAACCCTTGCCCACAAAATCCCCATTGCGCGACATTACAACCTTGTCGGACCTCAAAAACAAGTTTCACACCACTTTGTTTAGCAAGGCACCGCAGGACACGAGGTTTCGACGCAAAGTAGGAACATACAAACATTATTTAAAGCAAGAGTTTTCCCTGAGGTTAGTTTGAGAAAGATCTTGCCTTTGCCGGTGATAAACGAAGAAGAAGAGTTACCCATGTAGACACATTCACCATCAAGAACATCTTCAAATTCAGCAAAGAGATCCTTGTTAGCACAAAGATGCCTTGAAGCCCCTGTATCCAGAATCCAATCACTAGCATTTGCAACCAGATTAGCCTCAACCACTACAACAGCAATAATATCATCCTTCTCAGCAACATTAGCTTCAGCAGCAACTTTCTTTTGAGGACACTGATAAGCTTTGTGACCCGTTTTCCCACAAACATAGCAAACCAGATTTGGTTTCTGGATCTTTGAGGCAGGTTTGGTGAATTTCCTTGACCGACTTTCTTGGCATTTCGACCCTTGGATTGACCCCGACCAGCTTTAGCCTTTCCCTTACCCTTGAACCTATCTTCTTTTGAAGACCCACCAGTTTCAACAAGATTGGCTTTGTGAGTAGTAAGAGACAATTGGATCGACTTATCTTTCAGACGATTAGCTTCTTGGTCCTCATGTGGCCTACTAGTTCTTGAAGGGACAAATCTTTTTTCTTATGTTTCAAATGGTTCCTATACTCATTCCAGGAAGGGGGGAATTTTTCTAGCAGAACATTGGCCAAGAAAATTTCATCTAGTTTCATTCCCTCATTAGTGACATCGGCACACAAGTTCTCATAAACATGAACTTGCTCCATAATTGGTTTGTCATCTACCATTTGAAACCCAAGCCACTGCCCGACAACATATTTTTTCTTACCCGCATCGTCAGCCCCATATTTTTTCTCTAACAATTCCCATATAGTCTTAGCAGATTTATGGACCGAAAATAAATCAAAGAGAGTATTCGACATATGAGTAAGGAGATGGAACTTAGCAGTTTTGTTATCCTTATCATGTTTCTTAATAGTCTCCTCATTCGACTTAACAACATTAGACGAAGGTGGGGTAGATTCTACACTAGCAAATGAATAAATGCGGGGAGGGTCAGAAAATAAAACATAGTCGATTTCTAATTGTTCAAAATACATAAGCAGTTTCTGAGACCATCTTTTGTAGTTCATACCGTCTAAGGGTTCCAATTTCGACAATTCAGACAGGATTTTGTTTGAGACGGCAGCCATTGTTACGACAGAAATAATATAGTTTTCAAATTGTTGGAAGATAAATCGTAACAATGAAAACAGACATAAACTTGAACAGAAACAAGAGACAGAAAAAGACTTATCGGAACGGAAATTGCAGCGCCGTGGTATGGAGGCCACTGACTTGAAAACTATATCGGCACGACCGTGGTGGTAATCGTCTCTCGCCGGTAGTTCCCCAAGGTTAACACTGCGACACCCGTACACAACCACTCGTGTATGAGAGCCTTGGAACTAACAGTACCGAACCCAGAAATAAAACTCAGAAGCAGAATATTATCATATAGAGAGATGTAGAAGAAATTGTGTGAATCTGTGTGTATCAAGTGATGAGAGAACAGCTCTATTTATAGTCGAAAATAGAGCTGTTACAGGCAAACGGAAGGATAAAAAACGAAGGAAATAAAGGAGACAATAATTCTCCTTAATGACAGTCAAACGGGATTAATGGAGAATAAATCTCCTTAATCACAGAGATTTTGTTTGACTAAGATCCGTTACTGGACTCCAAATACACACACAAGCCAAGCCCAAAAAGAAAGATAAAAGGGGGCCTTTGGCCCGCACCGCAGGTGCTCTACCCAAACCCAAACCCGAGCCCGAGCTCGAGCCGGGCCGGGCCGGCGCGCGCGCGCGTGTGTGTGTTTGGACCCAAACCCACAGGCCCAACAATCACCACAAAAGCCTCCTTGGTCCAATCTCTTACCCAACATTGGACCAAAGGCAATATAAACACATAACATACAACTCTCCCCACCGATGTGGGAGAGTGTATGAACCAAAAAACCAAAAAGAACTTTGGCTTTACTTTGGCATCACACCAACAGTAAGTACCTCAATAATCTTTATTTACCCATTTCTCAATCAAATAGTTCTCTTTAACCGGTTCCCTGACTTTACTTGTATACATTATACAATAACTTTGCATTAAGGTTCTTTTGAATAGGGATGACAATGGGTCGGATTGGATCGGGTTTTGCAAGATTCAAACCCGATCCACGTACTTATTGGATCACAAATCCATATCCATACCCGATCCATATCCAAAATTTTAATATCCATACTCGATCCATTATATTTTTTTTAAACCCATACCCACTCCAAATCCATATCCGATCCACCATATAATCCAAAACCCAATCCAAAACTTGATTTGACTACATAAAAAATTAATTTTATATAGGAAAATTAAAATTTCAAGTTTAATAAAGCCTAAATGTTCAAAAATATCCGATTGGATCGGGTTCGGGCATGAATGGATCGGGTTCGGATTTGGTTCGGGTTTTCCAATAGTGGATATGGATATGGGTTTTTAAATAGTGGATCGGGGATGGCTTTTTAAAGGGTGGGTTTGGATCGAATTTTTTCCTTCGGTTCGACTCGGGTTCGGTTCGGTTTGGGCCGTAATTGCCATCCCTACTTTTGAACCACATAAATTTGAGGTCAATTTGACCTAAATACTCTCCATGGCCTACTTACTTGGGGTAATTTTGCATTATGGTTCAAAATTTTATAATGGGTATAGAAACCTAGTATCTACGGAATCCCCAACAAACACCCGATGATCATCAGACTATAACATGTTTTGAAAATCGTTGCGTTTACTCGACAATTTGTTTAAACAACGCGTCAGAAAGCTCAAAAACCGATTTCAAAAAAAAAAAAAACAATCTAAAACATTTCAAAAACACCTGGAATGTCCTATGCATGACGACGGGGTCGCAATGACACTAATTAGAGTCAAAACCGACACCGGACCCAAAACCGACTCAAAATTCAAATCCTGACTCAACACGAGTCAAACCCGAGTCAAGCACACAAAAAAACCCACCTCACATAACACCCACATGTTATTTTACACGTATAATCACATAAACCACGAAACACATCCAATAAAACCTAGGATAGAACAAAGAACAAAATCCAAATTTGCGAAAAGGACAGGACGCCCCATTGTCTCTCCAATATACTCGCGCCTCAATGGGTGGCTTTTACAGCAACGTCGCCCAAAACGCACCAACACCACACATTCCTCTATAAATACCCCTCTAGCACCCCATTTGCAAAGCACGCGAGAGTCCGCCCTTTCTTTCCCCCTTAAAATTCTAGACCTCGACTACTTAAGTCAATAAATCGACACGTGTTTTCGACCCACCGATCGAAAACACTAGCCTTACACACTTTGTTTGGTACCGTCGCCGTGCATTCGACCGACCCATTCGACCAACTCAACACTTAATCAATACTTAAAGCAAAGCAACACTTTTTTCTTACAAAACAATTTTTAAAATGAGTTTTCCGACTCACGATTTTAACACTTTGTCGATTCTCGTCATGTTCTTCTTACTGTTTTTATAATTTTACAAATATAAAACATGCATAATACGCTCAAAACTTGGAAAGATTGAGCCAAAACTGAGTTTTTGCCCGAGACAGAGGCTTGTTGCCTCGCCTAGGGGCTCGCGCCTCTTATAACTTCTCAGGTCTGAACTCAATGTGTTTGAGGTCATCATTCCTTTACATTTAGACATTTTATTCTTTTCTTTACGTTTTTCTTACCATTTCAAACCATTTTTATGTTAAATATTTTTTACCATTACCGGAATCATCCTTGGTTATTTATACCATGACGGTTTTATCCCGTGCAACGATGATATTTTTGTTAATAACAAATTTGTAGAGATTTGAACATTTGCATCTCCTATTTCTTTCATTTTTCTCATTCATTCACATTTGCAAGCATTTTCGTCATATTCAAAATCATCCTTGGTTCACATATACCATGTCGGTTTAACCCCGAGTACGATGATAAATATCGACTATTTACAAAGCGAAGAACTTAATGTAATTAGCTCATATCAAACACCTTTCATTTTATTTCATTTTTACTTTCTCTTTATCTTGACCATGTTGTATGTCATCCTTGGCAAACATATATGCCATGTTGATTGAGTTCGAGAACGGTGACGAAACAGTTAAGCATACACATTTACACTTTTTATTTACAAATTATTCATGTTAAGCTTGCAAATCTAAAATCTAAACCCGACACAAAATACTACCGACATAATGGTAAATATCCTGCGTCGCGCAAACCACATTAAAATATCCACACAAAAGCGGTCTTAACGACCTTTTTAACAAGAGCAATTTTAACGACCTTTTAAAACGGTTTTAACAACCTTTTGCAAACGCAGAAGGCTCACTTGGGCTGCCGTCTGACACGTGCCCCAATGTTCTCCTGTCAATTTTTTTTCAAATCAGGGGAAGCACCTTGCATCGCCCATAGGCTCGCGCCCCAAAAGGGTTGCCTGGCACTATTCTGTTTCATCTTCAACACTTATCCAGGACGATCTTGATTTTGGTTGACCCGAATACGTGACAAATCAGATCGACGAGCTTACATTTTACATTTTACACTTTAAACACACCTTTTCAAATAAAAGGATCGTGTTAAGCACCATAAACCTAACTTGCTAAATGAAAGCTTAATTTCCGTTTTAGCATGCAAATCAATCCTAAATCCAACTCGACGTAAAATGTTTGTGATACTTGGACAAACAACCGAGTAGCAAATGTTCACGTGTTAGGATAATACTTTTGGATGTGCATTCACGCATTTAATCCGTTTTATCAACTTTTGCACTAGCAACCACGATCGATCAGTAGAGACTGCTTACGCGGGCGGGATTGGGTGTCCGATTAAAGAGCTTCCCAATACGTACCCTCACCCCTTACTCAGATCCTTTGGTTAGTGGACGACCTTATCCAGGGCAACGAGAGTCAATTTGCGATAGGATGCTAAAAGGGGACGAGTCCTTATCTTTAGTACCTATGTCAAGCATCGCTTTTTGCTTCGTTTGACCAAGGTTTAAGATGGATTCGAACGGTTTCCAAGCATCCCATAATTGCTTGGTGACGACTCCGAACATCTCTGCATCGTTTCGGGACCTTCATCGAGACAAAACCGACAGATCTAAAGCGATCCGGTCGAAAGAATTTTTCTACGTCCTCGAACGTGGTTTTGTACCGCCGTTACGTCCACTGGTTGGCGTGCGGGTGACCCATGTCCACAAATTGGCGACTCCGCTGGGGATAACTAGGACACTTCTGTCTTTGTGATCCTTAGATAGTGAAACTCAAAGCGAGGACGTGGTTAAAGAGCATTAATTGATATTACGGTCATAAGCCGGATTCTTTGTCCAGGCGCAGAACCTAACCTTTATCGACCAATTGGCTCGTCTCTTCGGCGTGAGTTTTCTCATCTCCGCGTTTCGACTCCCGATTGCGTCAAGCATGCCGTTAGCGATACACATTTTGTTTCATCAAAGAGCTTTCACTTCCTACGTGAATAAGGCTAGGGCACCAACCTTACACATTTTTTTTGGATTGGCATCCCTCTCAAAAATCGAGGATTGATCACTTGGTGTGTAACCACCCTTATCAAACCAAAACCCGTGTCAGCATTGAGCATAATATAATGAACTGTGAGTGCTTATGTGCTATGTGATCATAAGTCCTTCCGTGTCATTTCTAAAAGTTTCAAAACCTCCTTTTTACGCCGTTATAATGACAATTTCAAAACCTCGGTCTTTTGCCGACCATCGCAAAAACACCATTTCATGCTGTCGTAAAGACGATTTCAAAACTCGCTTCTTTCACAACCATTTCAAAAGCACATTCCCGCCGACATAGTGGCCATTTCAGATCCCAAAAACAACGCACCGTTTTCAAAATGATTTCAAACCCTGAAGACGACACACTGTTTTCAAAACCGTCTTCGAAAGCGACACACTGTTTTCAGGACCGCAACTATTTAAACAATTTCAAACCTTGCAAACCTCGACGTTCAAAACACGCAACTTTTGGATTTCGAAACCGTCTTAGAAAACAACGCACCGTTTTCAAAGTTGTCACAACTTTAACTCAAACCGTCTTTTGAAAATAAACTTAATACAACCGTTTCAACGTAAAAAACCGGTTCTCGAGAATTCCTATTTTCGAAAACCGTCTACAAACAAGTAAATCTTTTTTTGGAAATTTCTATTTTCGAAAATATCAGTCCATCACTCCAATCCAGGCTCGTGTCTACCGAGTCAACGCAAACGTACTTATGGGTCTTCACATATGAGTCGTCTCAGTATCGAGACTGACAGGGCTGTCGTATACCTATCAAAAATAACTAACTAAACTAACTATATAGCTAGGGAAGTCAGGTCGATCTCCTCAGGGAGGCAAGATATCTGTAAGAGTCCGTCTATTTGGTCACAAATGGGGGGTGTTTATAATTTGATTTCTAAACTAAGAAGGTTTAAAGGAAGAGAAATAAAGAAAGAGCAATTAAGGCAGAAAATAGGATTAAACTATCAATAGAGAAAGGACATGTCAGGATTTCGGTTCACTACGGTAGTCCAGTGACTCAACTGTAAATAACTTAGATAAATTACTGCGAGACGGATATGGAAAGGTCCTTCCGGTCCACTTTCTATCCTAAATTACCACTAACTTAACTTCCGTTCTCGTCAGGGTAGTCTACTGTTCATAGCAGGTCTATTTAGTCCAATCTTCCGATCCAGGATTAAATTTAACCAGATTAAAAGGGGAGACTCAGAAGCGTGCACTCAACTAAGTCGGTAAATACAGTTATATTGCTATGGGGACAGAATCCCACAATTAATTCATCTAACCTATTTACTACATCATCACATTTCTACCGAAGATCTCCTAATCCTAACATGAAGCAGATTAGCTACTCATGCTATTAATGTTGTCAAAACTAATAACGATGAACAAACGAACAATAATCATAATGAAACGATAATTAAAATACATAAAAGTAATTAGGGCAGAAAGTAAAAAGATTGAAAACAAACAATTAAAATAAATGAAAGAAAGATTAATATTAAGAAAGGAGAAAGAGATTACAATCGCAAGAATCCGGCGTAAAGAATAAACAAATCCGAGCTAAGTAACCCCGAAGGCAAAAGTTACAGTGAAGAAGAAAAGTAACGCCGTCTTTTTTTGTGAAGATGAATGATAGAATAAACTTAGATGGAAAAGATTATGATATACAAAAGATACCAATGACCTAGTTGACGTGCGTTTTTATAGAAAATATGCTAAGTCCATCAACTAAAACAAGTTCACGGGTTAATTAAAGCCCACGCCAGCCAAAACCACTCGATCGAGTAGTTTGAAACCACTCGATCGAGTAAAACTCCAAGAAATCTACTCGATCGAACATAAATGTTACTTGATCGAGTAACTCCTAAATCCAGCTCTTCTTGATCGAGTATAAAAGTACTCGATCGACCAACCAATGCCATAGAAACCACTCGATCGAGTAATAAAACCTTTCGATCGAGTATTCTTCCTCCAAAACAGCTCAAACTCGTGACCGACTGCTCTGTAGACCGTGCCTTCACGCATCCCAATGCAAGATCTCACTCTGGGAAATCCTGTCTCCTCAAAATGCATGCAAAAAGGACGAAAATGGTACGATTCCACTACTTTCGCGTTCATTTCTACAAAATAAACAAAACGAACCAAAGTAGCCAATTCGGAGGCAAAATGCAATATAAACAGTACGAAAGTACATAGAAATATGTGCTAAAATAGGCTAAAAAGACTATACAAAATGCACGTATCAGAGACCCGTTCAATGACGTCACGCCATTATGTTGGATTTGAGTCTTGTCAACACCGTTGCACCAACAATAGAGTCAGCACCGAGGTACCATACATGGTCACCCTCGTCTTGTCCGTCCAAGATGCGTTTTCGTCCCTGTGTGTAGTTTTCGTGTTTAGTCGTTTGGCTTGTGTCGGATTGAGATGTAACGTGAGCCGTTTTTCTTCCTCAGACAATGGCACCGTCTTCAGCTTCGTCCAACAACAATGGCAACAACAAAAAAGTCACCATTGACCAACTACCTAGCCTGCTTACCGCTCTCAAAGTCACTCTGGACCGTGTGAAGACCCGTATGGACACCTTGGAAAGTAAGGAAAAGGAAGCTGGAGAGCATAACCCTCCACCTTTGACTGCTTAAATTGTTCGAAGAGCAACTCCTGGCCAAGGGAAACAATATCCACACTGAGAACAACAGCCGATTTGAACCTGTTGGGGGCCCAATTGCCTGATAACTTCACCCTGACTGATTTACCCAAATTCAAAGGGGTTGAAGATCCTCTTAACCATATCAGAGATTTTAAGGATTACATGTCCATCAAAGGGGTCAAGCAAGAACTCTTCAGCGGGATTTTTCTGTCCTATTTGGGACCAATCCCTCATCAATGGTACTATTCCCTTGACCCAAACCGCACCACTGTAATACCCCGTAATTTAGTAATAATTTATGTAATTTAAGTAATTAATTAATGACATTTCTAATTGCAAATAAGACATTAATTAAATAATAAAGTAAGTAAGCAAGTTAGGAATTGGGCTTAGCTAGTAATAAAGCCTTGAGCCATGTGAAATAGATATGGGCTGATTATTATAGGCCTAGTATGAGTGATAGTCGGGATTTGAAGCGGGATTTAAGGATAAAATAATAAGTATAATAATATGGTAATGCCTAATAATAATTAGAAAAGGCAATAGTTTCCTAATTGGCATCATATTCTCCCTAAACCTAGACTATAAATACATAATAAATATGAAAAATAATTCACAAAGAAAAAAGAAGGAGATTCAAGAGACGGAAGGAGCAATTAGCGATAAAAGGTAAAGATCGTCGTAATTTATGTTTATATCGTCTTAATAATTGAAGTCATCGTTTGTACAACGTATAGATCACCATGAAAAATGACGTTAACCTTAGTAGCTATCTTTGACCACCGTGATTCTCTTAAGACTGTTTGTGACCTTCGTTCACCATCGTGGGTGGCGGTTTGGGCGTCTAAAAGGGTAGCTGCCGTGGGTAGTTAAGACGGGTTTTAACCCATGTATACATGACGACTTGACCTGGGACTTGGGTGGTTGGTCTTGTGGACAGTGGACGGTCCTAGGGGTGGTAATGGGGTGGTCGGAGGTGGTGTTTGGTATGATGGTTGCCGGAATTACGACCTAGGGCAGAAACGTTGTATAAACACGATGGAACCAATTAAAAACTCGTTGCCTGGACCTGGGTATGGTGGGGATGGATGCTGGTGGTGTATTCGACCTCAGGGGTGGTGTCGTGGTGGCTGGTGATGGAGGTTTGTGGCAGTGGTGGCTGGAAAAACGTGAAACAGGGGATAGGGCGATTGGGGTTGTTGCTCTCGGATTTGGGTGTTGCTATGGAGGTGTTGTTGGGTCAAGGTGAAGGTAGGACCACCCCTGGAACCACCAAGGAGCAGCGGTGAGGTTGGTGGTGGCCATAGGTGGTGGGGAGCGGCTGGGTGTTCTGTCGAGCTGGTGGAGGTTGGCGGGTTGGAGAGGAGGTTGCAGCTGGGTTGTGTCGTAGTGTTAGAAGGGTTGCTGGTGGTGTTGGGTACGGGTGGTGGTGGTCATAGGTAATTGTTTAAACGTTGAGTGAGAGGATGATGTCGAGTTTTCGGTATTAGTGGTATGCGTGGTTGTTGTTGTTAGGGCGTAATCTTGTGACTAGTAGGGGACGGTTGGGCTGGTGGTTGGAGGTCGTCGGGGGTAGTCATGGAGCAGGCTATTGGCGGTTGGCGGTGGTGGTGTCTGTGGGATTTATCTATATGCATCCCTTTAATTTTAAGTACTATAACGAATTATAATGATGAAACTAGTCATAAAATTAAATTGCATAAACAAAATTGTAAGGGATTAAGAAATAACCTTCGGTCCTAGCAAATACGGCCTAAGAACAATATCAAAGCAGATATTCGCCTATCAGTTGCACCCAAGACGATATAAGAAATGCCCTTTGATTATGCTAGAATCGATCCAAAAATTAACTGAATAATTTTTAGGTTTTTTTTTTTTTTTTTTTTTTTTTTTTTTTTTTTTTTCGTAGAGATGAGAGGCAAGAGAATGAGTAAAAAAAATTAGGTTAAAAAATTTACTCCTATCTCTCCCTTTAACCGTGTATGAGAGAGAGATTAGGGTAGAATTTTTTTACTAATTACTCGGCCCATAATCCGAAATTAGGAGAGTTATTTCTCTTATTTTCGGTTATTCCAAAAACGTATAAAATGTGTAAATTGTCATCTAGTGAGGATCGAACCCATGACCTCTTGGTTTGAGTACCCTCACTATTACCACTATGAAACATTCATCTTGTTGATATTAAATATAACCGATTACATTTAATTACGAATTAACATATTAATTCGTCCAAGCTAACATTACATACATTTAATTAAATATAACTTATTATATTCAATTTACGAATTGTGATTAATTGTCTCAACTAATATTATTTAATATTCATTAAATAATTGTCTCATCAACACATTGACTAACTGTTTAGTCATATAAGGCATCAATGTGATTATATTTCTATAACCACATCTCTCAAACACATCCTATAGGTGTGACTTTTAGGGACCAGTTGATCACCGCCATCTGTATGATAATAACGTTATACTTTCTAGCAAGCCAACCGTTATTAGGTAATCGTTAATCAACTGATTAAAATATGAAGTATACCCTTGTGAACCTGTAAGAGATTTACAATTGTTATCACACTAATTTGTGGAGGACACAAGCTCCAACAAACTCCCACTTGTCCTCACAAGTGTATGTGCGATAACCGATTCTCATATCCTAAAATTTCTCCCACTCAATATAAAACAATTTGCAAATCCGTTTTCACAAAGGTCGTATTTTACAAGTGATCATTATCAAGAGAGGTTTCCCCGACTAGAGAGTAACTTAACTGATAAACGAATCAACATTCGAGCATGGCCATGCATTTCAGTTACTACCGATGTAAGCACAATATGAAATAACTATACCTGATAAAGGTTGGATATTTTCCTCAACTCGAATCCTGCCGATGTAAGCACAATATGAAAAGACCCAGAAAAAATCTACTTAGCCTCCAGTTACGACAGACCGTGAGAAAGAAACCAAAGTCACCCAAAAACTGCCTTAATCTCAAGAGATAGTCGATAGTCAAAAGAATCGACTCTAGGAACACAATGGATGTCCTATTCACGACCTGGCACCGAATGTTTTTAAACATTTAGGACTCCATTACGTTGTCACAAAAAAATTTGTCCTACGAGGTATCATTATAATCTCGCATTTGTGATCGATTAGTCAACAGTTTGACTTATGGCTCGTTGAACCCACCATCAATCGACTGCACAATATAATAGCTAGAGTTATCAGCTCTTGTAGGCGATTACGGACCAAAACAAAATATAATGTAATTCAGTTCACTTTGTGGCGTTAAAAGTTGTCAGTACAATCCACATGAAAAACAAAATATTATTATAAAACGATGAAATTATAAATAGTATATGAAAAAGATAATGTATCAAATCCATAATCGACTACTACAACTCAGGAACACGTTTAATTCCCATGGAAATAACGTGCCCTTCATGCTTATCAAAATTCAACGGTTTAGTGAGAGGGTCCGCAATGTTATCATCCGTCGCAATCTTGTCAATCACTATCTCTTCTTGCTCCACGTAATCACGGATCATGTGAGCTTTCCGATGTACATGTCTAGATTTGTTGCTAGACTTTGGCTCCTTAGCCTGGAAGATGGCACCTCTATTGTCACAATAGATGGTGATCGGGTCATTTGAACTAGGAACTATCGTAAGTCCTTATAAGAATTGACGCATCCATATCGCTTCCTTAGCTGCTTCCGAAGCGGCATAGTACTCGGATTCAGTCGTAGAATTTGCCACAACACTCTTTTTGAAACTCTTCCAGCTGACCGCAACACCATTAAGAGTGAAGACGAACCCGGATTGAGATTTTGAATCATCTCGATCCGTTTGGAAGCTAGCATCTGCGTAACCGATTGCGCATAGCTTAGTATCGCCTCCATAAGTCAATACCCTATCCTTAGTCCTCCGTAGGTACTTGAGGATATTTTTAACAGCTATCCAGTGTGTTGCACCTGGATATTTTGGTACCGACTCGTCATACTCAATGCATATGCCACGTCTGGACGTGTGCATATCATGGCATACATGATTGATCCTATTGCAGATGCATAAGGAACACGACTCATGAGCTCAATCCCTTCAGGCGTCGTGGGTGACTGAGACTTGCTCAACTGCATCCGAGACATCATTGGAAGGTTCCCCTTCTTGGAGTTGGTCATGCTGAACTTCTCAAGAATCTTATCCAAATAAGACTCCTGACTAAGTGATAACATCCGTCGTGATCTATCTCGGTAGATACGGATTCCCAAAATGCGCTGTGCCTCACCCAGATCTTTCATCTGGAAATGGTTCTTCAACCATTCTTTAACCGAAGATAGGAGAGGAATGTCATTCCCAATCAGGAGTATGTCATCGACATACAATATCAAGAATACAATCTTGCTCCCACTCGACTTGATATATAAGCATGGTTCTTCGACCGATCGATTGAAACCATACTCTTTTATCACCTGGTCGAAACGATGATTCCAACTCCGACAAGCTTGATTAAGTCCATAAATGGAGCGCTTAAGCTTGCATACTTTCTTAGGATGTTCAGGATCTATGAAACCTTCGGGTTGCACTATGTACAACTCTTCCTCCAAATAACCGTTTAAGAAGGCGGTTTTCATATCCATTTGCCAAATTTCATAATCATGAAAAGCGGCAATCACTAAGATTATCCGAATGGAACGTAGCATGACTACAGGTGCAAAAATCTCATCATAATGCAATCCGTGCACTTGAGTGAAACCTTTTGCCACTAGTCGTGCCTTATAGGTATCAGTTGCGCGTCTACGTAACGCTTTATTTTGTAAAGCCACTTGCACTGTAGAGGTTTTACCTTATTAGGTAAATCAACTAGATCCCATACGTCATTCTCATACATGGAGTCCATCTCGGATTGCATGGCTTCGAGCCATAGCTTTGAGTCGGAACAGGCCATAACACCTTTATAGGTAGCGGGTTAATTACTCTCTAGGAGTAAAACGTCATTCTCCTCGACCATTCCAATGTATCTGTCCGGAGGATGAGAGACTCTACCCGACCTCCTAGGTTCCTCAGGAATAACAACCGTATCATCAGTTGGAGGAACAACTTCCTCCATCCGTTCCTCGGTTGTTGGTTCTGGAATCTCCGACAGCTCGAAGGTTTTATTACTCGTCTTGTTCTCGAGAAATTCTTTCTCTAAGAATGTCGCACTAGCCGCAACAAAAACTCGATGTTCGGTAGGCGAATAGAAGTAATGACCAAATGTTCCTTTTGGATAACCATAAAGTATGTCTTGACCGATCACGGGCCGAGCTTATCCTCGTGTCTCCACTTGACATAAGCCTCGCAGCCCCAAACCCGAATAAAGGACAAGTTAGGGACCGTTCCCTTCCACATTTCATATGGAGTCTTGTCGACAGCTTTAGTCGGACTTCGGTTAAGTATAAGAGCAGCTGACAAAAGAGCAAAACCCCATAATGAATCAGGCACTACCGTGTGACTCATCATGAATCGAACCATTTCAAGTAAGGTTAGATTTCTCCGTTCGGACACACCATTTAATTGAGGTGGTCCAGGTGGAGTTAACTGTAGAACGATTCCACAGTCTTTAAGGTGTTGATAAAAGTCATTTGAAAGATATTCGCCACCCCGATCTGAACGGAGTGCTTTAACCTTTCTACCCAGTTTGTTCTCAACCCTGTTCTGGTATTCCTTGAATTTCTCAAAGGACTCACTTTTATGCTTCATTAAGTAGACATATCCGTATCTACTCAAATCGTCCGTGAAAGTGATAAAATATCTATAGCCATCTCTAGCGGTAATTGACATAGGTCCACAAACATCAGTATGTATGAGTCCTAATAGGTCACTAGCGCGCATTCCAACACCTTTGAAGGAAATTCGAGTCATTTTGCCAATGAGACATGATTCACACGTGCCATATGTAGGAAAATCGAATGCGGGAATAGTCCCATTATCGACGAGTTTCTTTACGCGTTTCTCATTTATGTGTCCCATTCGACAATGCCATAGATAGGTTTGATCTTTGTCACCAACCTTTAATTTCTTATTATTCATGTGTAATACTTCCGTGGTTTGATCTAAGATGTAAATTCCATTCATGGAAACTGCTTTGCCATAAATCATTTCATTGAAAGAGAAAATACAGCTATTATCCTTTATTAAAAATGCAAAACCGTCTTTAGCAAGTACGAAAACAGAAATAATGTTCTTAGACAAACTGGGTACATAGTAACAGTTATTTAAAAATAACTCAAAACCACTAGGGAGTTGGATTACATATGTTCCCTTCGAGACAGCAGCAACTCGTGCTCCATTCCCGACTCGCAGGTCCACATCACCTCTTTCGAGAGGTATGATGTTCTTTAGGCCCTGCAAATGATTACACAGATGAGAACCACAACCAGTATCAAGTACCCAAGTTCCGAAACTTGCATGGTTAATCTCAATCATATGAATATAAGATGACATACCAAAAGGAACGACGCGGCCTGCTTTGATGTCCTCACGGTAGACGGGACAGTTCCTCCTCCAATGTCCAGTCTTGTGACAATGGTGGCACTCAATGTCACCGCCCTTTCTCTTTGCCTTGCCCTGTGAGCCACTATTCTCACCGGGCCCACTCTTACCGTTTCCTGGCTTTTTAAACATTGGCTTACCTACAGCTAGGTCGCCAAGAGCCTTTCCCTTACCTTTACCCTTGTTGGAAATCATGAGAACATCCTGCTTCATGCTCCCACTCAATTTCATATCCTTCTCGGTCTGTACAAGAAGGGAGTGTAGCTCATGATGACTCTTTTTCAAGTCATTCATGTAGTAGTTCGCCCTGAAAAGGGCAAAACCATCATAAAGAGAATGAAGCATTCGGTCAATGACAATGCTCTCACTGATTTTGCAATCAAGAGCCTCCAGCTTCTCGACATTCTCAATCATGTGAAGAATGTGTGGGCTAACCGGTTGGCCCTTCTGGAGTTTCGCATCAAAGAAGCGACAGGTATGCTCATATGTAACGATTCTCGGTGCTTTTGAGAACTCGTTAGTGAGCGTGATGAAAATCTTGTTTGCACCCTGAGCAATGAAGCATCTCTGCAAATTGGTTTCCATTGCAAAGATGAGTACGTTCTTTATCGCACCCGCTTCCATAACGAAGTCACTATAAGCGAGTGACTCGTTGACTCCTGCATTGGCGCCTGGGTTTACGGTATTGGCTCGATTAAGTACGAGCTTACCATCAACAATGACAAAGATTCCGTAGTCCGCCTCCCGATCCGCAAAGTTGGACCCGTCGTTTTTCGGACGTGTGTGAACCGATTCATTTGGTCCATGAATATTTTCAGCCAGGACTCGCATCCAAGTGTGGCACTAGGCATTTGGATTGCGTTATTTCCAGACATTTTTGTTGTAACAGTAAAATAAACGTGTTCTACACTGCGAAAAGAAGAATAAACAATAAGCATGTGCATCGATTTTAATTTAAGTCTAATGATCTAATGTCATAACGCGAAGACTCAAAACATTTATACAATTGACCTTCCTCAAGAATTATATAAATGATCCCAAGACTCAATTATCTGTAAATTGATAAGCTAACCTTTTAGCTAATTCTACCGTTAGAATTCTTGGTCGATAAATTTCTGTAAATTCTATCTTTAGTCCATCATAATCACGAGAAACTCTTCGGACTATAATGTTGAGATAAACTAAGTCAACACAAACTACTTACCCAACGTAGAAGGGGTCATATTATGCCTACCGACGAAGAAGGGATTCATAGTTGTTTGCCCTTATAAAGACTAATCTCAATTTCCGTTTTAGAGGAAGATCCCATCAACTTTATTTTAATTCATTTTAAGTGAACTAATATCTAGTATGCGTGAATGATTAAACTAAGATGATGGCTTAATAAACATGCGACATCTGTATGTCTATGAAAACTAACATACAACCTATATGTGTCAATTTTCATGCATTTTAGTAGGTGGTTTGGTTTTAGGCGGAATATGATGCATAAACTATCATGTGAATGAAAAGCAATAGGAATGAAAAACGTAAAAGCAATAATAAAGTCCTAGTGTGGCCTAGCCTATCAAAATGAACATTAAATACAAGTTTGGAATCCATCCTTGGACCCGAGAAACTTGTCTCGATGTTCCATCTTGATCCATGTAGCGGGAGTGAGCTCCAATCTCCATCTTTAGTCTTCTTTGAAAATTACAATAAATAAATTTACATAATAAACCTATTTATTACATTCTAATTTCAAAACCCAAAAATTAAAGGAAAAAAAAGAGATTCGAAATCTCATAATTACATAAAAAATTATGTTTCCTTCATTATGAAAACATAATTTGACTAAGGCCACACTAAGTATTATAAATTACAACCGATTGCAAAAAAATACGTAAATAAATTCATTCAACGATTCATTCAACAAAAATAAAATGCATCAACTAAAAATAAATTAAACATTTATGACACAATTCCTTAATTATGTTGATTAATTTATCCAAACCACCTATTTAAATCAAATTAAGTGACAATTCCTCAATTAATCACATTAAATTTAATCTTAATTCAAATTAAACTTGTAATATGAATTTAATCTATCAAATTTTAAACTGCTTTAAAATAATATGGTATCTTTAAATTGTGAACCGTTTCACAATAACTAATTGGCCAAAAAAACAAAAAAAACAAAATCCTTTATTTTTTTTATATGTCTCGGCTAAACCAAGAAAAAAAACAAAACAAGCCTTTTTTTTCTTTTTCGGCAAAAACAGCAAAAAAAGCAAAAAACAATAAAAAACAGTCTGTTTCTTATATTGTACACGGTTTTATCTGTAAAAACCGAAACAAGACAAATTTTTTTTTTTTTAAAAAAAAATCCTCTATGAACAGTAACGTGACGTGAACAGTAACAGGGAAAAAAACTTACTTTTCTCGGATGTTTTTCAAATCGGCATAAACAAAAACAGCCGTAAAAAAAACTTTAATCTGTTTTTTAGGAAAAACCGAAAGAAAAAAAAACAGATTTTTTTTTTAATAATACTGTTCATCCGTGAACAGTAACAGAAACAGAAGGAAAAAATTCCACGACTAGAAAAAAATTAAAACAGCCCCAAAATTTTTATCAATTCGGCAAAACCGATTTCCATTTACATCTCGATTTAATAAGTCGAAACATCTACAAATTATCATATTATTATCTTAACTGATTAAAAACAACAATATGAAAATCAAATGGAAATAAAACAACAACAAAAACTCAACAATCGGCTAAAAAATATTTTTTTTCACGGCTCAAAAAAATTCCAGCCGATTATATATTTTTTTTTTCCCTTTTTTTTCCGCAATCCCTAATTATTTTTTACAAACAATTTTATGAAAATCATCAAATTTAAAATTCGTGCCCTTGGCTCTGATACCACTTGTGGGATTTATCTGTATGCATCCCTTTAATTTTAAGGACTATAACGAATTATAATGATGAAACTAGTCATAAAATTAAATTGCATAAACAAAATTGTAAAGGATTAAGAAATAACCTTCGGTCCTAACAAATACGGCCTAAGAACAATATCAAAGCAGATATTCACCTATCAGTTGCACCCAAGACGATATGAGAAATGCCCTTTGATTATGCTAGAATCGATCCAAAAATTAACTGAATAATTTTTAGTTTTTTTTTGTGTGTTTTCCGTAGAGATGAGAGGCAAGAGAATGAGTAAAAAAAATTAGGTTAAAAAATTTACTCCTATCTCTCCCTTTAACCGTGTATGAGAGAGAGAGATTAGGGTAGAATTTTTTTACTAATTACTCGACCCATAATCCGAAATTAGGAGAGTTATTTCTCTTATTTTCGGTTATTCCAAAAACGTATAAAATGTGTAAATTGTCATCTAGTGAGGATCGAACCCATGACATCTTGGTTTGAGTACCCTCACTATTACCACAATGACACATTCATCTTGTTGATATTAAATATAACCGATTACATTTAATTACGAATTAACATATTAATTCGTCCAAGCTAACATTACATACATTTAATTAAATATAACTTATTATATTCAATTTACGAATTGACAGTTAATTCGTCTCAACTAATATTATTTAATCTTCATTAAATATTTATCTTATCAACACATTGACTAACTGTTTAGTCATATAAGGCATCAACGTGATTATATTTCTATAACCACATCTCTCAAACACATCCTATAAGTGTGACCTTTAGGGACCAGTTGATTACCGCCATCTGTATGATAATAACGTCAAACTTTCTAGCAAGCCAACCGTTATTAGGTAATCGTTAATCAACTGATTAAAATACGAAGTATACCCTTGTGAACCTGTAAGAGATTTTCTATTGTTATCACACTAATTTGTGGAGGACACAAGCTCCAACAGTGTCATAGGTGGTTGGTGGTGTCAGAAAAAGGGTGGTTATAGGAGGGGGTTGTACACGGCATAAAACATGTATGTGGGTGTGTAATTGAGTTTGTTTTACGTGGGTTTTGGGTATTGGTTTGTGTGTTTACTTGTTTAATCTTTAAGACGGGTTTTTACGTAATAATAATTTGTACCAGAAATAATTAATATAATTAAATAAATTAATATAATGAATTGAATAATAAATAATTAGGTTATAATAATTATGTTAGGTGACGATTGTGAAGAAATTATAATCGGGTTCGGTTGCTTTAATTAATTGGATCGCTTTGAGCTGATTAATTGGAACTGCTTGTCAGGTAGGATAATCTACCCAACTATGTCTGTTTCCGTGTTTAATACGTGAATATTATTGGAAGGATGATTGGCTTATGACTGCTTATTTAATTAAGTTAATTGAGTGATTAATATTGTTAGTTGTTGGAGTTGTGCATATTTTATACGATTATATTGTGGAATGGTTTATGAGAATTGGACGGCCCCCGGCATAGTCTCTGGTGGATAATGTGAGTGGTGATTGGACTGCCCCAGGCTTAGTATCTGGTGGATAACGTGTGTGATTAATTGGACTGCCCCAGGCTTAGTCTCTGGTGGATAACGTGTGTGATTAATTGGAAGGCCCCGGGCTTAGTCTCTGGTGGATAACGTGGACAATTGATGTCGAGATATGACATGTGAACAGTTCAGATTGGAATTTGGCATGTTGTCAGTTGTGAGATTATTATAGATTGGTTGTTTTAATGTATTTTATCCTACTCAACCTCGTAGTTGACAGTGTATTCGTGAAATACCTGTGATGAACCATAATGGGGAGCAGATTTGACAGGTACTAAAGATTAGCTGACTTGGGAGCTTTTGGGAATGCGTGAGAATTTGGCTAGTCTACTTAGAAGTTTAGACCACATAGATTATTTAATCACTTTATTTATTTCCGCTGCGAGTTGTATATTATTTTATATTAAGTTTTAGTTGGTTAATTTGTAATAAACATGTAATCGCTAAAGTTTTAATTAAAGTACTTTAGTTTGTTGTACTTTGTTATTCACTACCTCGGGAAACCGAGATGGTAACAGTCCTATTTATTTGGAAATGTCTAGCTAAAGGCTCCTGAATAAATTGGGGTGTTACAACCACTACTTGGGATGAAGTTGCCGTTGAATTGGCTAAGCAATACGCCGACAACGTCGAAATTCAAGCCAACACCCGCACCCTTGAGGTTCTAACGTAAAATGACAAAGAGGGATTCACCGAATTCCTAACCCGTTGGAGGAGGGTAAGCACCCAACTAGTGAGCAAACCGAGTGAACCAACCTTAGTGGAAAAATTCATCAACAACCTTCGCCCAGTGTATGCCAACCTTGTGAGATACAAAAACATCAAAACTTTCCAGGATCTGTAAATCCTAGGAACCCGTATTGAGGATGATCTACACAAAAGCGTCCTGGCCGAGGCTACCAAGGGTCTACGTCAACTGGAACCCGCACGTATGGTCAAACCAATAAAATTGATAAAGTCAATCTCCTAGAGCCAACCGCAAAGAAAGATGAACGTCCTCAAAGGACATTCACCAACTTGGGATCAGCATATGCCAGCGCTCTGAAAAAGTTGATGGATCAAGGGAAGCTGCAATCGATTGGTCCCACTTCGGACCCACCTGAAGCAAAGAAAACCCGTTTCTGGAACCCGAACGTCTATTGCCAGTATCACCAAGGCAAAGGCCATGACACCGAAACCTGCTTTAAGCTCAAATACGCCATTCATGACATGATTGAAAAGGGTGAACTACCCTTACCTTCACCTGCAAAACCAAACAACAAAACAAACCCTTTGGGAATCCATGCCAATTCAGATGATGAACCAATTCTGGATTATCCTCACCTCATCCTACCAATTGAAAATGAAGTCAACGCCCTAGGGGATGACGGTATGTTCATTTTCAGCACCACATCGATGCTTGCCATGTTCCAACAAATCGAGAGAACCACTGCTAGTCTCTCATAAAGAATTGCCCGGCTCGAAGATGCTCATCTCCGACAAATCTTTAACCCACGAACACCCATGCCATATCCAATGGAGGGTCCCCCTAACAACCAAAACTCCCGATCCCATGGTGGACCACCTCCACGCCCATTTTGACACACACCTTCCGACATAACTCACAAAAATCACCCCACAAAAATTATCCCCACATAAATTACCCACTAAAGAATACTCCCTCAAGGTTCGCCCGCAACTCCGAAGTCAATGGCATTTGGAGAGATGATATAGATGACATTTACATTACTCCGGAAAAGGGAAAGCAAATTGAGGAAGTTGACCATCTCACCCGATCTGGACGTCCCTACCAAAATCCAAACCCCAGAACGAACAATCCCCCAACTTCTGACGATCAAGTCGTCCCAGACATTGACATCCAGCCAAATGTCCCAGAAAACTCCATCCTCAAACAATTACAAAAACCCACAGCCGAAATATCCATCTGGCAACTGATAGCCACGTCTATCGAACATCGTCGAGCCTTACTCCAAGAATTGGGAAGATTGATAGTACCATCCACCTCCTCACCTGAAGAAGTGGTAGCTCACATGACAAAAGACATTCCTGAGTTGAGCAACCCTATCATCTTTTCTGGTGAGGACATCCCTCCCTTCGGAAGAAACAATAACATGGCATTATACATAACTGTCCAATGTTTGAAGAGGAATGTACTCATGGTCCTAGTCAATGACGGTTCTCCTGTGAATGTCATCCCTCTCAAAATTGCACACACATTGGGAATTCAGGAAGCTGACCTTATCCTAACCGACTAAGGAGTCCGCGCCTATGACGGTACTCGCCGTAAAGTCGCCGGTCTTACTACCTTAACCATTACAACTGGATCCCTGAAAAGGTAAGTCAACTTCAAAGTGGTCGACATTGAAGCATCCTTTAACATGCTCTTAGGGCGTCCTTGGATCCATGCCACCAAAGCCGTCACAATTCACCCTTCATCAAAAGATCAGGTCCCCTTTGACGGGAAAACAATCACCATTCGCGTATCGACTATTCGCGCTGTCATGAAGAAAGGGATAGCATCCTAAGTAACGGAGGAAATCAACGATGAAATGTGGGGGTTCCAAGCAGTGAATGCGCTAACTAATGACCGAGCACCTTTTGACTGCGACCCATTCTCAAAACTCACAGTCAACCGCATCATGATGCGCAGGGATATTTCCCAAGCATGTCTCTCAACCCATTAAAAGACACCCTGCCTCCAATAAACAAGGTCAAGGTCCCCAACATTTCCTTCGGGTTAGGATATGAACCAACTGACAAAGACGCCCAAGAAATGAACCGTTTGGCAAGGAAGTGCAAAAAGCAAGGAGTCTTCCTTCGTCCATATCACCTAACCCTGAACGGATACTTTATCATAGAAGGAGAAGCTGAGACTTCCAACAGATTTCCTGAGCCTATCTTTGACCCCATGTTGAAAGTCAAACACCCGTGTATAGAGGTCGTCTAAGATTGCTACTTCATCCCCAACAACACAACTGCTATTACCACGACCAAATCCGAACAGGCACCTTGCCTTGACGGACAAGCTGTGAGCCTCCTCTTTGGGGAAGACAACATCAAACACCTCAACCATGAGGATATCATAGCTATCACCCTCAAAGACAACCAGTTCGACCCTGCTACCTTGATCTCTGATGCTGATCCAGAGAAAGATGCCTTAGGCTAGAGGAAAACCATCAAGTGGACCGATTGCCAAGGTCGCATTCTCAAAATTACAACTGAAGAAGGCCACATGTTCAAAGAGGGAAGTGAAAAAGAGTCTGAGTCTGAGTCTGAGTCTGATGATAAGTCTGAGTTAGAGTTTATCTTGGGTCCTAACACTCCCGACACCCATGTCAAAATCCTCTTTCCACTGTTCTACAAAAACCTGGGGGTTGTCCCAGAGCTTATACCCCCATCAACCAGCAAAGTCCCTTTCCCACTGTTTCATCACAATATGGGGGCTATCTCGGAGGCTGAGTCGACTACTGCCATCCCTAGTCCCATGGTGGCTAGCAACTTGGGGCATGTCCCAGCCGCCACCTCCCTTATTGTGTCTCCTATGAATCCCTACCATATGCCTGTCCTATCCGAGCTTTTCGCTCAGATTGATTTAATGAATGATAAGTTTGTTTACGACTCGTCTCAATTTAACTGTAATGCAATTCAGGATGGACATGAGGAATTTGACTTGAATGACTACCCATCTCATTTAGCGAAAGAACTCGAAAAACGCGAACTTAGAACATCCATTGTTGAGGACACCGAACCTATATACATAGGGATTAACCAAACACCTCAAGAACTTAAGACAGGGACTACCCTTACCCCTCGGAAAGACATCAATTCATCCACCTCTTGCTCGAATACAAGGACGTATTCGCCTGGTCTTACAAAGACATGCCTGGGATCAACAGAAAAATTGCAGAGCACAGGATGTCCATTTAAGCCGGAGCCAAACCAGTAAAGAAATAGCTGCTCCGTTGCACCGCGAATAGGCATTAAAAATCAAAGAAGAGGTTGACAAGCAATTCAAAGACGGATTCATCAAAGTCTCTGATTATTCTGACTGAGTGGCTAACATAGTCCCCGTGCCCAAAAAGGATGGGAGAATCCGGGTTAATGTTGACTTCAGAGACCTAAACAAGGTGAGTCCAAATGACGAATTTCCTTTACCGCACGTCTATATCTTGGTAGAGAACACCGCCGAGCACGCCCTTTTATCATTCATGGATGGGTATGCCGAGTACAACCAAACCAAAATGGCAGAAGATGACATTCACAAAACCGCATTCACTACACAGTGGGGCACATATTGCTACACCGTCATGCCCTTCGGCCTAATCAACGTCAGATCAACCTATCAACAAACCGCCACCACTCTCCTCCACGACATGATGCATAAGGAATACGAGGTGTATGTCGATAACATGGTCGTTAAATCAAAGGAACAAGATGACCACATTGACGCCCTTCGAAAGTTCTTCGCTCGTCTTCGGAAATACAACATGAGACTAAATCCTCAAAAGTGTGTATTCGGGGTCACCTACGGAAAACTCTTGGGACACGATGTCAGCAAAAGAGGCATCCAAATAGATCCAACTAAAATCAAAGCTCTCCAACAGATGCCTCGGCCTAAGAATGAGAAGGAAATTCAGGAGTTCCTGGGTCAGGTTCAATACATTAGCCGTTTTATTGCCGAGCTTACCATGATTTGCGAGCCTATCTTCAAGAAGCTCCGCGTCACTGATCACACGGAATGGGATGACGACTGCCAAAGAGCCTTCGACAGAATAAATAAAATCCTATCCAAACCTCCCATACTCATGCCACCACAAAGAGAAACTCCTTTATCTCTATACCTGACAGTCACCGACACCGCCATGGGAGCCATGCTAGCACAAACAATGAACGGCGAAGAACGAGCTGTTTACTACATTAGCAAAAAGTTCATCGAATACGAAGTCAAGTATACCCAACTGGAAAAGACATGTCTTTCCCTAGTATGGTCTACAAAGAAGCTACGACGCTACATGCTCAGCCATACGGTCCACATCTACTCCAAGAAGGACCCCATCAAATACATCTTCGAGAAGCCCAAACTAAACGGTAAACGGAAGAATCTCTAGATGGACACTCATGCTATCTGAGTTCGATCTCAAATTCGTAGCCCTCAAGGTCATTAAAGTAAGGGTAGTCGCTGATTTCCTAGCAGAAAACATCGTAAACGAGGATCCGACGACCGACACCTGGTCACTCCCCGATGAACACATCCTCTATGCAGACACTGAAATATGGGACGTATAATTCGACGGAGCATCAAACCTAAGAGGCTGTGGAGTAGGAATCCTCTTAATATCAGCCGAAGGAGAACATACTCCGATCTGTGTCAAGCTAGACTTCAATGTCACCAACAACGCCGCCGATACGAAGCATGCCTAATCGGTTTACAAGCAGCCATAACACTTGGCATCAAACGATTGAGGGTCCACGGCGATTCCTCACTCATCATCAATCAAGTGTCCGGATGATGGAAAATCCGAAGCGACAGCCTAGCACCTTACCAAGCAAAAATCAACCAAGAAGTCGAGTTCTTCGACCGAATTGACGACTTCCAGTCGCCTCGAGAAGAAAACCAATTTGTCGATGCCCTAGCAAAAATAGCCTCGCTCATCAACATACCCGACAATATAACATCTATGCCCTTATGTATTGAAAGAAGGAGCGAACCAGCCCACATCTGCGCCATTAACAACAATGAAGAAAACAATGCCGAGCCTTGGTATCAAGCCATCCTTAACTACAAAACTAAAAACGAATACCCTCCCAATTCCGACCCAAGAGGACAAAGAGCCATCCGACTACTTGCATCACAATTCGTGATAAACCAAAATCAACTCTACAAAAGAACACCTCAAGGCATCCTTCTCCTTTGCGTCGACTATGCCAAAGCAAAGAAAGTCATGGGAGAGGTCCACGACGGAGAATGTGACCCGCACATGAGCGCAATGATGCTAGCGCGAAAAATCATATGGTTAGGCTACTATTGGACCACTATGGAAGCCGATTGTAGAAACTACGTTAAACATTGCCACAATTGCCAAATCCTCGCCAACATACAACACATACCACCATCCCTCCTATACACCATGACCTCACCCTGGGCTTTCTCCACCTAGGGCATCGACATTATCGGCAAAGTCAATCCTATAGGCACCAAAGGGAATTGCTTCGTTCTCGTCGCAATTGACTACTTCACCAAATGGGTGGAAGCACAGTCCTACGCCGTCTTGAGCGCCAAGCAAGTGGCCAAGTTCATCCAAGACTACATCATCTTCGGATATGGGGTGCCCCATGAGAATATCAGTGACCAAGGTTCCCACTTTCGAGCCGAAGCGCAAGCCTTGCTATACAAATAAAAGATCAAACGATACCATTCATCTCCCTATCGCCCCAAACCGAAGGAGCGGTAGAAGCAGCAAACAAAACACTTGTCACCATCCTCAAGAAAATGCAAGATAATTATCGTGATTGGCCGAGCAAACTCCCATTCACACTCTAGGGATACCGGACCTCCATCCAAACACCCACAGAAGTAACACCCTTCTACCTAGCATACGACATGGAAGCAGTGCAACCAGCATAGCTAGATGTCCCGTGTCTACGCATACTGTTTGAAAGTCAAGTCCCGGAGGCGAAATGGACCCGCTAACAGTACGAACAACTCATCCTCCTAGATGAACGTTGGCTCAATACCTTGCACAATGTTAAGCTATACCAACATTGTACACAACGGGCATTCAACAAGAAAGTCAAGCCGAGAAACATCAAAGAAGGCGACTTGGTCCTCAAGTCAGTTCGAGCACCTTTAGCTGTCGATCAGAGGGGGAAATTCAAACCCAATTGGGTCGGCCCATACTGTTGGGGTTGGTGTCCTTAACAGTTAGTGCAAGGACTTATAAACCTCTAAAAGGATCAAAGGGCATACTTTTGGTATTATTATCAGTTGATCCACGTTTATCAATAACGGTTGGCTTGCTAGATAAGTTTGACGTTATTGTCATACAGATGGCGGTGATCAACTGGTCCCTAAAAGTCACACCTATAGGATACGTTCGAGAGACGTGACGGTATGAAAATACAGTCATGTAGATGCCAAAATTGACTAACCAGTTAGTCCGAGTTATTTGACTAGTAATTAGTCAAATATGTGATGTTGAGATATTATATTTAATACGGATTAAATATCATGGGCTAAGGCGAATTAACCAGTTAATTCGTAAAATTAAATATACGTGATTTATATTTAATTAAATGTATATTAAAAATAATTATACAATACTGTTTTGTCGGACACGTATTAATAATTCAGCTAACCCGTATTATTAGCTGATGCCTTAATTTCCGATAACCGATAACAGTTTATAATACAAACCCGTCATATACATTTTAGTATTTAACGAACCGGACCTCGAGTTAAAACCAAGAGGAAGTGGAAGCCCACTTCCCCTTGTGGGTCACGGTTTTGGCCGAAATAGGAGAACAAAAGGAGACCTCCTCCTTCTGTTAAACCTAATCATCATTTGAAACAAAAAATTAGGGTTTTGAAGAGTATTCTTCTCTGAAAAACCTGAGATCTCTCATCTCGACAAAACTCACATCAGTTCTCCCTATATTGCAAGGCAATCGGAGAACACTGTACTAGCACAAGGGCATATCTCGGACAAAGTCTTGGGTGTAACGATTAGGAGGAAATCTGCTTTGATTTCTGTTCTTTACGCCACAATTTAAAGGACCCGAGGTTATTTCTTGTTCCTTATCGTTTCTATTGTTTTTATGTTTTATGACTATATTCGCATGTCTAAATTTACGTTATAGTCCTGCAATTTAAGGGGTAGTATACGGATATTAACCCACAAGTGGTATCAGAGCGAGGCCACGTGAATTTTTCATGTGTTTTTCATAAAACGTTTTTGAAACGATGATTTTCTGCTTCGAAAACCGTGCCTAGTATACACGGCAGAAATTTTTTGAAACCGTGTCATGTATTACACGGTAATTTCATCTTTTTCGATTTGTTTTTATGCATATTGTTGTTTTATACAGAGATTATAACAATATGTCATGTTTTGTCAATTGTCAAATTTGTTTTAATGCTTTTTGATCGAATTTGCAATTGATTTTGTCTTGAAATATGTTTTCACGAGGGTTTTGAATTTTCCAGAGACTTTTGCACTCGATCGACCAAGTTTTCAATCGATCGAGTGGCTTTTTCAGATATATTTTTGCTCGATCGAGTCCCCTGTACTCGATCGACCCTGTTCAAAACCTTTTGCTCGATCGAGTCCTTTTGTACTCGATCGACGCTTCAAAACCCCTCTCGCTCGATCGAGTTGTCCTCGTACTCGATCGAGCAGATTTGTTGATATAGGTACTCGATCGACCTCCAGGTTAGTCGATCGAGTACTCCCCGATAGCATACCCCTCGATCGACTTGCGTTCGATCGATCGAGCCCTTTGTTCCTCGATCGAGCACTTGTGTCCCTGGATCGAGGGATTTAAATCTTTAACATGACTTTGAAAATTTGTTTCTTTTGATTTAAATTTTCTTTTGGCTTAGATATGTACTTTATACGGATATAGTACACTCGCTTAATAGTGAATTGATTCACTCACGTACCATATAGTTGTTTTAAAGCGTCTTTAAAATGACGGATTATAATGGATTAAAATTAAATGATAGAAGCGGTTTTATCACATGAATTTTAATCATTAAAAGGTGGTTTGGATAAATTTAACATAATTACGGAATTATGTCACGAATGAATTTGTTTTTAGTTGATGCATTTTTATTTATCGTTAATTTATGAATGCCGTGAATGCCTTTTAATTACGTATTTAATTTTTACAAACGGTTGTAACTTAGTGTGGCCTTAGTAGAACGTGTTACCGTAATGATGGAACACGGTCTTGGTTGTATTTTGAGATCTTGTATCTCCGTTTTGGATTTTTCACTTGTAATTACAGTTTTAATTAGAATGTAAATAGGTTTATATTTTGTAATTATAAATTTGTAATTTTTGAGAAGACCAAAGATGGAGACCAGATGCTCACTCCCGCTACTTGGATCAAGATGGAACATCAAGACAAGCTTTTCGGGTCCAACGGTGGATTCCAAAGTTGTATTATGTTCTTTTACTAGGATAGGCCACACTAGGAAATTTTTATTTACGTATTGCATTACTTTATTTATTTATTGTTACGATAATTTGCATCATTTTCCGCCTAAAAACCAAACCACCTAATTATTGCATGAAAACGACACACATATAGAGGTCACGAGTTAGTTTTCATTGACATTCTCATGTCACACGATTTTAAGCCATCATCTAAATTAATTCATTCACGTCAGACGCTAGTTATTCGTTCACTTAAAATGAATTAAAACTTAGTTGATGGGATCTTCCTCGTATAAACCAAAAATTGAGAACGGTCTTTATAGGTCAAACTCCAATGAGTCCCTTCTTCGTCGGTAGGCATACTATGACCCCTTCTACGTCGGGTAAGTTGGAACCGATTGACCTATTTTATCTCAACACTATGGTCACTCGTACGATCCGTGATCATGGTGGACTATAGATAGGATTTACGTAAATCTATCGACCAAGAGTTCTTACGGAAGAATTAGCTAAACAGTTGGCTTATCAATTTCTGAGAAATTGAGTCTTGGGATCACTTGTATCATTCTTGAGGGAGATCAATTATGCAAGTGCAAGAGTCTACATGTTTAAAATGAATTTTAAAATAGACTTAAATCACCTCGATGAGTTGCTTATTTCGTTTTGTTTTTCCTTCTTTTTCAGTGTAGATCACGTATTAAACTGCTAAACAACAAATGGCTGGTTCAAGTGATAACCCAATGCCAAGTGCCACATTGGACCGTGAGTCCTGGCTTAGGATCTTCATGAGTCAGATGAATCGTCTACTCGATCAAGAATGACGGATCCAACTTCATGGATCGGGAGGCGGCATTACGGAATGCTGCCTTCTTGCCGACGGAAAGCTCAGATATCTGCTTGAGCCCATGCCGTTAAACCCAGGCCCCACGGCTGGAATAAACGAGATCGACAAGTATAACGATTTCGCTTTAGAAGCGGGTGCGGTAAAGAACGTACTTATTTTTGCAATGGAACCCAATTTGCAGAAACGCTTCATAGCCCATGGTGCAAACAAGATTTTCACCACGCTCACTAAGGAATTCTCGAAAGCACCGAGAATCGTGACCTATGAGCATACCACTCGCTTCTTTGATGCGAGACTCCAGAAGGGCCAACCGGTTAGCCCACACATTCTCAGCATGATTGAGAATGTCGAGAAACTGGAGACCTTTAACTGTAACATCAGCGAGAATATTGTTATCGACCGTATTCTTCACTCACTCCACGATGGTTATTCGCAATTCAGAGCGAATTACTATATGAATGATTTGAAGAAAACTCCCCATGAATTGCACTCCCTCCTCGTACAGACCGAGAAGGACATGAAGTTCAGTGGGAGTTCGAAACAGGATGTTCTCATTGTGTCAAACAAAGGGAAAGGTAAGGGCAAAGCTCCGGCAAACCTAACAGTAGGTAAGGCGAAGTTCAAGAAGTCGGGTTCAGGGAAGAGTGGTCCTGGTGAGGCGAGTAACTCATCAGGCATGACAAAGAGCAAGAGTGAAAACATGGAATGCCATCATTGCCACAAGACTGGGCATTGGAGACGCACATGTCCTGTTTATCATGAGGACTTAAAGGCAGGTCGTGTTAAACCTGTTGGTATGTCTTCTCTCTCTTCTACTTTTATTCATATGATTGAGATTAACCACGCAAGTTACGGAACTTGGGTACTTGATACTGGTTGTGGTTCTCATCTGTGTAATCATGTGCAGGGGCTCCGAAACATCGAACCCCTCGTAAAGGGTGAGGTGGACCTGCGTGTTGGGAATGGAGCAAGAGTAGCTGCCATCTCCAAGGGGACATATGTGATCCAGCTTCCAAGCGGATTTGAGTTGTCATTATATGACTGCTATTATGTACCTAGTCTTTCCAAAAACATTATTTCAGTTTCTGCGCTTGATAAACTTGGTTTTTCATTTGTAATAGAAAACAATGCTTGCATTTTCTCATTACACGATATGATTTACTGACAAGGCGGTTTCCATGAACGGAATTTATGTTTTAGATCGGACCTCGGAAATATTACACGTAATGAATAAAAAGTTAAAGGTTGGTGACAAAGATCAAACGTATCTATGGCACTGCCGTATGGGACACATTAATGAGAAACGCGTAAAACAGCTCATCAAACATGGAGCTATCTCGGCCTTTGATTTTCAATCATTTGGCACGTGTGAATCATGTCTCATCGGTAAGATGACTCGGATTTCCTTCAAAGGTGTTGGAATGCGCGCTGCTGACCTATTAGGACTCATACACACGGATGTATGTGGCCCTATGTCAATCACCGCACGAGAAGGCTATAGGTATTTCATCACTTTCACGGACGATTTGAGTAGATATGGCTATGTCTACTTAATGAAGCACAAAAGTGAATCCTTTGAGAAATTCAAGGAATACCAAAATAGGGTACAGAACCTATTAGGTAGAAAGATTAAAACACTGCGTTCGGATCGTGGTGGCGAGTATCTTTCTCACGAGTTTGATCAACACCTAAAGGACTGTGGGATTGCCCTACAGTTAACTCCACCTGGAACACCTCAGTTGAATGGTGTGTCCGAACGGAGAAATCGAACACTACTTGATATGGTTCGATCCATGATGAGTCACACGGTTTTACCTGATTCATTATGGGGTTATGCTCTCTTGTCAGCCGCTCTAATACTTAACCGAAGTCCGTCTAAAGCTGTTGACAAGACTCCATATGAACTATGGAAGGGAACGGTCCCCAACTTGTCCTTTATACGGGTTTGGGGCTGCGAGGCTTATGTCAAGTGGAGACCTGAAGATAAGCTCGGCCCGCGATCGGTCAAGACATACTTTATAGGTTATCCTAAAGGAACACGTGGTCATTACTTCTATTCGCCAACCGAACAACGTGTTTTTGTTGCGGCTAGTGCGACATTCTTAGAGAAGGAATTTCTCGAGAATGCAAAGAGTGATAGAACCTTCGACCGTCTTCGGAGATTCCAGAACCAAACACCGAGCAACTATTGGAGGAACCTATTCCTTCAATCCCGGCTGCGGTGAATATTCCTGAGGAACCTAGGAGGTCGGGAAGAGTCTCTATTCCTCCGGACAGATACATTGGTATAGTCGAGGAACATGACATAGATGACGTTCTACTCCTTACGAGTAGTGAACCCGCAACCTATAAAGGTGCCGTGACCAGTTCTGACTCAAAGCTATGGCTTGAGGCCATGCAATCCGAGATGGACTCCATGTATGAGAACAACGTGTGGGATCTTGTTGACTTACCTGCTAAGGTTCGTCCCCTTCAATGCAAATGGCTTTACAAGATAAAGCATTCTGTGGAAGGTCAGCAAGATATCTACAAAGCACGACTAGTTGCTAAAGGTTTCACCCAAGTGCCAGGTTTGCACTACGATGAGATTTTTGCACCCGTAGTCATGCTGCGTTCCATTCGGATTATCTTAGCGATCGCCGCTTTTCATGACTATGAAATTTGGCAAATGGATGTGAAAACCGCCTTCTTAAACGGCTTTTTGGAGGAAAAGTTGTACATGGTACAACCCGAAGGTTTCATCGATCCTGAACATCCTAAGAAAGTGTGCAAGCTTAAGCGTTCCATTTATGGACTTAAGCAAGCATCACGGAGTTGGAATCATCGCTTCGACCAAGTGATAAAAGAAAATGGATTTACTCGATCGGTCGAGGAACCATGTCTATATATCAAGTCGAGTGGGAGCAAGATTGTCTTCCTAATATTGTATGTTGACGACATACTCCTGATTGGGAATGACATACCTCTCTTAACTTCGGTGAAAGTATGGTTGAAAAACCATTTCCGGATGAAAGATCTGGGAGAGGCACAGAGAATTCTAGGCATCCGTATCTATCGAGATAGATCACGACGGATGTTATCTCTCGATCAGAGTCTTACATAGACAAAGTCCTAGAGAGATTCAAAGATGACTAACTCCAAGAAGGGGTTTCTTCCTATGGCTCCAGGGGTGCATTTGAGCAAGTCTCAGGCACCAGAGACACCGGAAGAGAAAGAGCGCATGACACGGATTCCTTATGCTTCGGCTATAGGATCAATCATGTATGCCATGATATGCACACGTCCGGACGTGGCATATGCATTGAGTATGACAAGTCGATTCCAACAAAGAACCAGGTGAACCACATTGGTTGGTTTGTCAAGAACATTCTTAAGTACCTCGGAGGACTAAAGATTGGGCATTGACTTATGGAGGCTCTCAAACGCTATGCGCAACCGATTCTGCAGATGCTAGCTTCCAAACGGATCGTGATGACTCGAAATCTCGGTCGGGATTCGTTTTTACTCTTAATGGCGCTGATCATTTGGAAGAGTTCAAAACAAACTGTTACAGCAGATTCTACGATCGAGTCCGAGTACTATGCCGCGTCGGCTACAAAGGAAGCGATATGGATGCGTCAATTCTTACATGGGCTATCGTAGTGCCTAGTTCGAATGACCCGATCACCATCTATTGCGACAATAGTGGTTCCATCTTCCAAGCTAAGGAGCCTAAGTCTAGCAACAAGTCTAGACATGTACAACGGAAAGCTCATCTAATCCGGATTACGTGGAGCAAAAAAGAGTAGTGATAGAAAAGATTGCTACAGATGACAACATAGCAGATCCTCTCACTAAAGCATTACGACAAGATAAGCATGAAGGGCACGTTAATTCCATGGGAATTAAACGTGTTCCTAAGTTGTAGTACTCTTTTATGGATCGGATTCATTCTCTCTTGTACTCTATACGACATCATCGTTTTGATATTTTATATATATATTTTGTTTTTCATGTGGAATTGTACGACGATTTTGAACACCACAAAGTGAACTGAACAAACATCATATCTTGTTAGTCCTTAATTGCCCACATGAGCTGATAACTCGGCAATTATTTTGTGACGTTGGTTGATGGTGGGTTCAACGAGCCATAAGTCAACCGGTTGATTGACCAATCACAGAGGCGATTTATACGGATATTTCGTAGGACACCATTGTGACATCGACGTGGAGTCCTAAATGTTTTATAACATTCGTTGCCCGGTCGTGGATAGGACTTCCATGGTGATCCTTAGAGTCGAATCTCTTGACTATGTTGTCTCTTGAGACTACGGCAGATTTTGGGTGACTTTGGTTTCTTTCTCACGGTCATCCGTAACAGGGGGCCAAGTAGATTTTTTCGGGTCATTTCATGCTTTGTGCTTAGATCGGAAGGAGTTCGAGTTGAAGGAAATATTCAGCCTTTATCGGGTACTCGATATTTCTCAGGGCCACTCGAGGAGTCAGAATCGAAATGCATGGCCATGCTCGGATACGGATTCGTTTTATCGGTTAAGTTACTCTCTAGTCGGGGAAACCACTCTAGATACAGATCGATTGTAAAATACGACCTTTGTGGATCCAGATCTGCAAATTGTTTTACATTGAGTGGGAGAAATTTTAAATGAATATGAGAATCGGTTATCGCACATACACTTGTACGGACAAGTGGGAGTTTGTTGGAGCTTGTGTCCTCCAGTTAGTGCGGATAACGTCATTGCACATGCACTTGTACGGACAAGTGGGAGCTTGTTGGGGTTGGTGTCCTTAACAGTTAGTGCAAGGACTTATAAACCTCTAAAAGGATCAAAGGGCATACTTTTGGTATTATTATCAGTTGATCCACGTTTATCAATAACGGTTGGCTTGCTAGATAAGTTTGACGTTATTGTCATACAGATGGCGGTGATCAACTGGTCCCTAAAAGTCACACCTATAGGATACGTTCGAGAGACGTGACAGTATGGAAATACTGTCATGTAGATGCCAAAATTGACTAACCAGTTAGTCAGAGTTATTTGACTAGTAATTAGTCAAATATGTGATGTTGAGATATTATATTTAATACGGATTAAATATCATGGGCTAAGGCGAATTAACCAGTTAATTCGTAAAATTAAATATACGTGATTTATATTTAATTAAATGTATATTAAAAATAATTATACAATACTGTTTTGTCGGACACGTATTAATAATTCAGCTAACCCGTATTATTAGCTGATGCCTTAATTTCCGATAACCGATAACAGTTTATAATACAAACCCGTCATATACATTTTAGTATTTAACGAACCGGACCTCGAGTTAAAACCAAGAGGAAGTGGAAGCCCACTTCCCCTTGTGGGTCACGGTTTTGGCCGAAATAGGAGAACAAAAGGAGACCTCCTCCTTCTGTTAAACCTAATCATCATTTGAAACAAAAAATTAGGGTTTTGAAGAGTATTCTTCTCTGAAAAACCTGAGATCTCTCATCTCGACAAAACTCACATCAGTTCTCCCTATATTGCAAGGCAATCGGAGAACACTGTACTAGCACAAGGGCATATCTCGGACAAAGTCTTGGGTGTAACGATTAGGAGGAAATCTGCTTTGATTTCTGTTCTTTACGCCACAATTTAAAGGACCCGAGGTTATTTCTTGTTCCTTATCGTTTCTATTGTTTTTATGTTTTATGACTATATTCGCATGTCTAAATTTACGTTATAGTCCTGCAATTTAAGGGGTAGTATACGGATATTAACCCACACATACTTTGTCGAGAAAATCCTTTCGGGGGCGCAATGAGATTGAGTGACCTAGACGGGGAGGACTTCACAAACCCAACCAACCTAGACTAACTCAAGAAATACTACCTTTGAAACTCAACACCAACAACCTTTTCCTAGCCTTTACGACTAGTGACCGAACCCTTCCTCAAGTCAATTCCTCAAAAGTCCCGATTTGAAATTGCACGTTTATCGAGTCTAAGTTACATTACCTTGCCATATTTCGACAACTTTTAATCTGTCAAAAGCACCACCCATTTGCACAAACAAAAACACATGAACTACGAGCATGGTTTGATTTAATCTTTCCAGATGAATACGTAGGCAGTCCTCTCTTACGAAAGAAGGATACAACCACACACCCCACCCAAAAACATCAAAAAAAAAAAAATTGAACTATGATCACGGTTTGATTTTATCTTTCTGTATGAATACGTAGGCAGTCCTTTCTTACACGAGAAGGATGCAACCATCCCAACAAAAAAACACAAATAACGACCCATACAAATTTCAAAAAACAGAACAAAAACATTTACCCCATACTCTTTTTCTCAGAAAAAAAAAACAAAAAAACAAAAAGAAACTCTTTTTCCCTTTCCAAAATAAATTCTCTTTTTACATGTGCAAAGTTTAGTATAATTTAAACCGAATTACCTTTACCAAGTGGGTAGAAAAAAAACGATAAATGTTCTCAACATTTTCAACGCAAGTAATTCCTTTATTTAATTAATAATAGGTGGGAATACAAACTTAGCAACAATAATAGCTAAGCAAATTCATAGCTTGTTAAGTTGAGAGCGTTGGATAGGACACTATCATGCAACAAAACATAGTACATAAACTAACACATACATAATAGCCATACAACAATACGTAACTAATACAAAATAATAAAAATGCGATCACAAACACACCTTAATAGAACATATAATAAAAGAAGATGGGGACCTTCACTCTTCCATCCTACCCTTTCCTTTGCCATCGGGATACATCTTCCCCTTGCTTTTCTTGCTAGCACGCCTAGCTTGAATCTCCACCTCAGAATGGATCCTCAACAGCCACCGCGCCCGGCTCTACACGGCCCACCACTTAGCCCAAGCCTAGTCAACATACGGCCCAACGCCTCTTTAGGACCCAAGCTCCTCTTCTTTGGCGGCCTCATCACGCTCGGGCTCACATCATCACCAAAATCATCAAAGTAGGCACGATTTGCCTTAGCCACTTCCCGATACTTCAGGTCGTTAACTTCATCCTAACAGAACTTCGATCTTTCCTCCAAGGTGGAAGCTCTTGACCACTTAACGTAAGAAGGAGTTACCCATATAGTAGGAGCGGGATCTAGCACCTCCCAAATAGAACGAGCGGCCCACCACCTCTCAAACCTCTCCACCAACTCGAATGTCCGAAACAAGCTCTCTTGAACCAATGTATCTTGAGAAGACACCTTTTGTTGGCGACCCATTTGCCTCATGATCCGATCCGGGTAAATGAAGGAAACAACCTTCAAACAAACAACAATTAGAGAGCAAGAAGAAGTAGACGAAACGGGCAAACCCGTGAACGACATCAAACGCCACCACGGCACAACCCAACGGATATGAGGGCTGCCCTCCCCGTCAACCGCAAGGCCCAATAAGCCTCGGTGCATTCAAATCTATCCGCATACAACTTCTTTCTCATGGTAAGATGGCGGAAAGAATAAGAGATAGCATCAACCAGAGGCTCAAGCAACCCAAGCCTCTGCATAAGCCAAATTTGGTGAATTCTAGGAGACCCGAACAAAGACGAATCTCCATGGGATTTTTTCCTATCCAAAGCTTGCACAACTTCGCCAAGAACCAACCAAGAAGGATCCCACCCATACTTCATTTGCTCAACAACATGAATAAGGGTCATTCTACCATAACAACTTGGTGCCTCCTTCTTCAACACCTCAACAAAGAGCTAAGCATGAATCAAACAAAAGGCAAGAGCCCTTCTCCTAGCAACATCTTGAAAGATCATAGATCCATATTAGACTCTCTAATAAAATTAATTTATCTCATAAATTGTTATTTAGGTGATCTATGTAACATGAATGCTAATATGAAAGCATAAAAAGAAAGTATAAGGAAAAATAATTTCCTTACATTGAATTTGTGGTAAAAAGGGCACAAACTAGTTCACCTAACTAGCTTGTTCTTGAGCTTATTCCAATTGGAAGATCCTCCTTGCAAATCTTCAACTAGAAGATCTCCTTCTTGTTGCACCCAAGAACTAACCCAAAATAATAATAAGTATTGACTAGTAACTTGTTAATTTTATACCCTTGATAATATTGTAATTTTACTAACTTTCTTAGTAAATATTAATGTATGTATACTAACAACTTAGTAGTGATTAATAATTATTTTAGAGAGATGAATAAATATTGTTCACATGCAAATAGGTAGAGTGAAGAAGTGAGGTAGTGTAAATTGTGAACAATAGATGGAGTATATAGGAAGGGAAGTGGCGGGTGGAGGTGGAGTGAGGGAGTGGAGAAATTTTGTCTTATGTTTTTATCTTACATCACATGCAAACTCTTACATAAGATAAATTATGGTAGTATACAAAATCAGGTGAAATGATTATGTGAGTAATCATCCACTACTCTTATTTTACACGGTCCACTTGACCATTTACGGGTCCATGTTGGTTCTTATATTTGTCGCACAAATCCGTGTAATTTTTATTTTAAACATCGTATCATGTTTAAATACTTCCATAACTAATTCGTCCAATTCACTCCGTAAATATACGTGTACCACTACACATATTATTTACGTACTAATATTAATCACATTAATCAATTAGTACAATTTTAGTAAATTAACAGTTAATTAACTAAAACCCGTTTCCCAAAACTTATTATTTAATTATCGCATAATTAAATAATAACTGCCGCTCCTCGAGTTCGCAACTCAAAATCTCTCTAAAAATAATCGACTAACTTTTTAGTCTACAAATCAAAGGACTAAATAAATTGTATCTCATACAATTAATTAGTTGTCTATTGGGGTTCGTTCCTTTAGGTGTGACCGAAAGGGGTCAGTTGATCACCGCCGTCTCACGACAATAACGTGAAACTCTAGTCAGCCAACCGTTGTCGATTTACGTTAATCAACTGACTTGGATCAAATAAATAAATATCTGATGATATTCCATTAATGAGATTTAATATGTTAACGCACTATTGTGGAGGACACTAACTCAACACTTCCGAAATACTAGCATCCAACTGGTTAGAAAATATGTTGACAAAGGCCATCATATCAACACCATGAGGAGCAAGGAGATAATTCATTTGACTCGTTGACAAGCCAAGCATGGAGCGAAACTTCTCTTTATAGCACAAACGAGTTGGAGGAAAAACCGGAGGATGACCCGACCAACCTCCAATAGCACCCATCTCTTCGGCAAGAGGGCAAATTTCGCCTTTCGGGAAGACGAAAACATGATGTTTTGGGTCCCAAAAGTGAGCACAAGCATCAAGGAAGGAAACTTGCACTTTTGCTTGGCGAAGCACCAACAAATGACCAACATGCATGACGACGAGTTGGTACTTCTCGTCCGGGGTCAAATCCCGACACCAATTGCGCAACCTACCTTCTAAAGTGCCTATAATTTTGTGGAAGGAGAAGGGGGGGGGGGGGGGGTTGTAGAGTTTTTATTTTTTCGGACGATCAAACAAAGAAAACACAAATAACTATATATACGGAAAACAACAGCGCTGTTTTTCGGGAAAAGAAGGGCTGGTTTCGCTCGCATCATGGTTCACGCCTTAGGGTTGCCACTAAAAAATCCGCACCTGGACTTGTCCTTTTCTAGTTGTGTTTTCTCCTGACACACTATCTCTCCTCGCCAAAATACCCGCGCCTCTTACGGCTACCCAGAAATTTTTGTGCTTTCACACCCTCACATTTCTTTGGTTCACGTTCCATGAGATCTAACACAGTGGTCAAGACCCACTTTTAAGCATACGAGTTTCCTTTTCTTTTTTTAAGGAGGGAAGGGCTAGTCTCCCCGATCCGCAATGGATCGCCTCCAAATGTAATGTCGTTTAAAATATAATGTCAAATGTCAAAAAAATTTCGCAAAATCGATTTTCTTTTTACAAATCTGATTTTCTAAGCAATTACGTCTCACTAGTCGTTCTCACAAGGGTCATTTTTGCAAATTTTACAAAAATATCAAATTCTCCCAAACATTCACATGGAGTCCAACTCCTTGGAATTCTTTTTGCTCAAAAGACAGTTTGAGATCAAAACAATCTCAAACTAATCTCGGCAAATTCAATTTTATTTTCGCAAAATCCCTGCAAATTCAAATTAATTACTATTAATTTGAATTAACTTCTCAAGATTTCAAAATAATTTTCGCAAATTTCAAAACTTTTTTTGAAAGATCCAAGCGAGACGTCATGTTATGGAAGTTTCAAAAAAAATTTCTAAACAAACAATCTCCAAATAACTTCGAGTCATCGCGGTTATTTCGGCAGCATTTCGTCTATTATTCTTTGCGTGTTTGTATGCATGCGTGGATGCGTGTGCCACCTATTGCCTGTTTTCTAAGCTAACATTGCAGGTATGAATGACCAAGCAAGCGGAAAGCCATTCGTCATTCGTATCTCCCCGAAATACAACACACAAAAAAAGGCAAATACAAAAAGATACAACAAAAAATCATATATACAAACCGCCTCAAGCAAAATACATCCACACGCATATATACAAACCAAAGTCCAAAATACAGACAAACAGCTACAAACTACTCGACGCCCCCTGGCGGGCCAGCACCCGGCTCACCAGAAGACGCAAACAAAGAAGACACCATCTCGTACTCGGGTGTCCTCTCGGGAGAGCTCTCCAGCGTCTCCTGCTTCATCACGATTCCCGGCTCTGTCACAGCTCGAAAAGCCCATGTCGCCTCCTGAGCCCTAAGCGAGGCGAACTTGGCCTTCTGACGTCGCATCTCCTCCTCTCGACGCCACAACTCTTGGTCACGAGGAGTGATCCTGAGCCCCTGCCGTTGGACCGCCGCTCTCGCCTCCTCCAACTCAGCACGGACCTGAGCCAGCTCTACCGGATCCCAGTCCTCTGCAGAGGAAGGCATGGACCATCAAGCTTGAAACCATGAAACACAATACAAAAATACACAAAATCAACGAAGTGACCAATGAGAGCGAGAGCAATACCTGAGCAAACCGACCCTCCCTTCGTAGCTAGGTCACCAGCAAGTGCCCTCCAGCGGTTGGACATAAGTCACAAAGCCTGATGACTGCCAGTCGACACCTACACAACAAAGTAAACCCTCAACAAAATGCAAGATGGAAAGCAAAACCTAAACGAGGGACAAGTTCGAACTAATAGCTTACCCTCAAAATCGTCAGCCTCCACTCGATGCTGACGTCAGTCACCTCAGGAGCAGCTGGCTCTGGCAAGCACGATTGCCGCACCTCACCACCGGCCCCAAGTAAGTGGCCGCCCTCGTAAAAAATGGGGGTTGAGCCTTCATAAGGTGATCGACGCCCCACACAAAAAGCTGTATCAGCAAAAACAATAACGAACCCCTTTATAAAAGCAAAGAACGGATATGAGGTAGTAACATACCTCGATCGACACCAAGCAAGCCTCGACAAACGGAAGGTGTCGTACGATGCCTCCCTCAACAACAACTCTTCACTTCCCTGGCCATCAAGGTGAGCCAAAGCCTCGTTCGGCGTCGACTCCTGAAGTAGCACCGCAGGAGGGTCGACGGGTACCACAAAAGTGTTGGTGAAGAACTGGAAACCAGACACTCTCCAACGTACCACATCGGGTCAATTGTCGTCTCTAAGTACAAGCGACAGGAGCTGTAGGGTCGCAAACGCTCCCCTAGGGCAGCTGGCACGCCAGTGTAACTCGTCCAAGGCCTCGAAACAAACTACCATCATAACAAAAATGGTCAGCTGACCAGGGGCTTCGTAACTACCTAAACACCTTATCTCTATCTTCTTTCTCGCAAAACAAAAGAATAAAGAGAGAAAACTCACGTCACCTAGTTGAAGGTGAACGTGGGCAGGTAAGAGTAAAGGCAAGCCTGCAACGCAGAAACAAAAACACCCAACTTTTAAAACAAACAACCGCAAGCACACACAAATATCCAAAAATTATCCCAAAAATAAAAACAAAAATCCGTACCTCGAAAATGAGACCTGGACCAACCAGAGCAGACTCGCTCCCCTCGTCCATGGTCTCTGGACGGACTGCGGCGTGCAAGTAATGGGTGAACCGGGCCAAAGTAGGCGTCACCCAGTCGTACTGACCCAGGGCTTCTAAGTCGGCCAGCAAAGGAAGCACTTTGGTCGACAAGCGCTCACCCTTGTCGCGAAAGTAAGTGGTACCCAAGAAGTACCACAATCACAACCGCGCCTCCGCCTCGGGATTGCCCAACGGCTCTGAAACCGTCCCTGTTAACCTAGGCCTAAAGTGATCCCTCACATAGCTATTTGTCATCAGAAAGGGAGTCACGTCAGGCGGCGGAGGCTAAACATTGTCGATCAACCCCATGATAACAGCAGAAGACACCTCCTCTGGTGTCTCCGGAAACTCATCCGGCGTCTCGTCGAGGGGAAGACCCAACACAATGGCAAAATCCTCTAAGGTGATGCCAATCTCCCAAAACTGCACGTGGAACGACGATGTCGTATCCCATTAGCGATCAAGCATTGCCCGAATTAGACACAGGTTTGATCGAATCGAACACCCGTGGATCTCACGGCAAGCAGCAACCAGCGGACTCATTGTCGACCTCTCTATCAGCGCCCTCGAACCTGCTCGCAGGAAGTCGTAGAATCCCATGCAGGTCGAGAAGTCCGAGAACGTCCTCATACCCGCAACATCTTGAAATCAAAACACAACAAAGTTAGAACCCGTTCGGGCCCAAAACAAAAGAAGAGAAGTAAAAACAAATAACCCAAAATCCAGCAAATATGACAAACTTACCAAGCCCTCGTGTGCCAGGTAACAAATATGGGTATCAAGACGAAATAAAAGTTGGATGCAATCAAACCCCTCGATCCATTTTGGAGCCGCCCGTAAGTTCAGCCCCCTCGGGGTCTGAACTCGCCTGACATCCCACTCACGAACAAAGGCGACATTCGCCTCCGTCTCCACCCTCTGCCTCTTCACACCACGAGACTGTACGGTACAATGATGCCCTCTCTCAACAACCCGCACAACTCCCTACAGCTCTCGCCTAGACACGCGATAAGCCCTCCTCCCAGTGCTAACTCTCCTCCCAGAAGAGCAAGCCATGGACTCCTCCCGAGTCCCACCAACAGCACCAAACTCCCTAGGCTCCGCTCGAACCTCGTTAGCCTCCACAATTACCTCCGGTACGCAACCCGAGGTACCAACCGGCCCAGTCTGGGCCAAAGACTCAAAACTCCTAACAACCTCCTCCTCCTCCTTAGTCCCCGACTCAGCTAAAAACAAAAAATGGCCAAACGGCAGCCGAAACTTCGGCATTATGACAGCACAAAGAAGACGAAACCCAAACACGAAAACATTAACCTGCAAAAACAAAAACAACAACAAAGCAAACCAACAAGGGCAAACCCGCCCAATTCCATCCACCAATGACCACAAAAAAACAATAACCCCGACTCGTTATTTTCAAACAAAAGACGGGTCAAAACCCATGCAAAAAAGCCAACAAAATATCTCCCCCAAGTCATACACGACCGACAAAATTTTGTCTCAATCAGACATTCAACAGAAGTCAAAACAAGGATTAACTGACGCAAATTTGGACGTATAAGGCCAAAATTTCCAACGGCGGCGACGTCAAAGCAATGTGACTTGATCACATCCCAAGGTAACCTAAAGCATCTCTAGGGAGCATATAAAAACACGACGACTCAGTTCGAGTCCAAGCAGGTGCTTATTTCGTTAGTATAAGACCGTCTAACAAACGCAAAGTGCAAAATTTGAGCCCCTCGCAACCAACAAGGGCATCAGATAGCGAAAACAACCCTCCACAACTACAATACAACCTAGCGAGACCCATGGGCCCAACAACTAACTCAGTTCTTGCGAAATAAGACGGTCTTACGACCTATCCGCGTTTTTCGTGCAAAGGAGGCGGAAACGGGGGCTAAAATACAAATTAAAACCGCTCCTATACTCCTAGACGAGTTTCTAACCTAATTCAAGCAACAATTGCACCAACAATTAGGCCAAACAAAAACGCCCAAACTAATTCTAGACAAATTAGGGTTTCTATCCTGATTCAATTGACAAAAGTGCAAACAAAAGCAAAAGTAATCAAGAGGATTTACATACCTTGAGATGCCATGGCAATTGTAGCACAAATCCGAGCAACGAGCGAAATCAAATAAGGCGAATTTGGGAGCTTTTTGTGATTTTCTCGAAGGAAGAAGATGGACTGATAGTGAGCACTACACCTCGCGTCCTCTTAAGAAAAAAAAGGTGGGACTCCTTGCCTCGCCAAGCTGCTCGCGCTCTATGTGTCTTCCCCTTTCTTTTTCACGGGTTTTGGCCCTTGAGCCCAAATCCTATAACAACTACCCATTTTGCGAAAATACGGGTTACAAATCGTAACTCGTCTCAAAATTCAAATCCCAAATAGCAAAATTAAAAATCGTTATTCCCTCACAAATTTCAAATTCAAATTGACGGATTTAAAAACCGTTATTCTTCAATTGTAAAAAAACCGTTATTTTCTCAAAATTCAAAAATGCAAATAACGGAATTAAACACCGTTATTTTTCAAATTTCAAATGGTGAAATTAAAAATCGTTATTTTCTCACAACTCAATTAGCGGCAATAAAAACCGCTATCTTCCAAAAAAAAATTCAAAAATGGCGAAATTAAAAGATCGCTATTTTCTCACAATGCAAATAACAGAATTAGAAACTGTTATTTTTCACATTTCAAATGGCGAAATTAAAAATCGCTATTTTCTCACAACTCAATTAGTGGCAATAAAAACCGCTATCTTCCAAAAATTTTGAAAAATGGCGAAATTAAAAATCGCTATTTTCTCACAATGCAAAATAACTGAGCTAAAAATCGTTATTTTTCAAATTTCAAATGGCGAAATAAAAAATCGCTATTTTCTCACAACTCAAATAACGGGAATAAAAACCGTTACTTTTCATTACGAACTTTAAATGGCGGCAGTAAAAACCGTTATTTTTCATCCTCACGGAATCACTTAAGCCTACAACCACATTACCAGCGAAATCAATATCACTCCCCAGCAGGTCATTTGACCTAATAACCTTATGAAATGGAGCCGAAAAATCAGGCCCTTTCACGCAGTCAGTTCTTTGATTCTCGATGGCTGGAGATCTTCTACGCACAGACAGCTCTTGAAATGGGCTCGACCAAATCGACCATTTTCCGTAGTCAATCATGTGAACATCGATGGCTGGCGAGCCTTGATGCGTGTCATTTATATGATTTTTTACACCCTATTTTACACGCATTTCAGAGTTTATTTGTGTAGTTTAAGCTACTATTTTTCCTATTTCCGTCTACTTTCGTGTTTTTGTGTAATATTGCAGAAATGTGAAGAATTCAGCGGAAGTCGAGCCGAATCCGTCCCTAAGTACTTAGCATTGCATTTGACATGGAGTAAAGACTCGGGAAGCGAACTTGGTGCGCGAATCGAGGCCTGAAAGACAACTTTACGAAGTTTTTGGAGCCAAGCATCACCTAAAGTGGTCGATCGACTGACACATTTGGTCGATCGACCGGAGCACGACTATCAGAAGCTCCAGTACAGTGCAGTTCAGTCGATCGACCGGTCCCAGTGGTCGATCGACCACACCGTTAATCTGACGCAAAATTGGAAACAAGGAAGCCCATTTTAATTAGGTTTTAGGAAATAAGAATTACGTTATATTCCTATATAACGTAACCCTATTATCAGTCATTATTATCAAGTTTTTCACCATCAGTTTTAGGGAAATAATTAGGGTTCAATAATAAGATTAGCCTTAGCATTCTTAATCATCTAATACAATTTATTTTCGTTCGTGTTTTGGATCCTGCTTCCTGCTTTCAACTGGTAATTTTAATTCCATAATTTCAGTTTACTCTTTATTTCGTTCATAGTTAGAATTGCTAGTTTAGAATTCCCAAAGCCGAGTTATCGTTTTATGTCAGTTAAATATTTAATTATTTCTATCATGAATTCAGTAGCTTTGTTTGTTAATCTTATTGTTGTTTCTATCATAATCATGAGTAGCTAAATCGTTCGTGCTAGGATGTAGGGATTCTGTAGTGTAGGCGGAGTAAATAGGAAGACCTGGGTCGCGCCACGGTCGATCGACCGCCTACCTTGGTCGATCGACCAGGCCACGTGAGAATACCTTCGTTTTAATTAATTTAATTGCTATATTTGACAAATCGAGTGCACGCGACTAGTTGAATGCTTAGGAATTGACCGACCTGATGAGATCGAAAGATAGGGAAGGGAGATAGACTACTTAATTAAGACGACTAAATTAATAAGATCGAGAGATAAGTTAATTTAGACCTTTTTAAGTCACTTTTCAGGACGAGAGTCAGTATATGTGATATTAGGGACCCGTAGCTTAGGCCGAAAAGTTGTTACCTGTTAAGGATGGACCGAGAGGACTCCTTATATTCCCGTCTTACGTGATTATTACTGACTTACCCAGGATACTGCCGTCGAAACTACAGTGAACCGACCATCTTAGCACCCTTTTAATATTTGATTTCATACATTTTCATTCATTGCTCATTTATTTGCTTAGTTTAATTTTAAATTTCATTGCCAATAGTTATAGAACAATTCAAATCAAACCCCCTTACAACTTTTATCTTGGACTAAAATTAGACAACTAATAATTGCATCGCCTCTTTGTGGTTCGACCCTGACTGCCACTAGCTATAGTAGTAGTTTGGAATTATAAATTTATCTTTGGTACTCTATGACGATATCAAGCCTCTATGCACATACAACCTCTTGAAATGGGTTCGACCATTTCCCGCAGTCAATGATTTGACCATCGATGGCTGGCGAGTCCCTACGCACAAACAACCTCTTGAAACGGACCCGAAAATTCACGCCCTTTCCCGCAGACAATTCTTTGAACCTCGATGGCTGGTGAATCTCTATGCACAAGCTGCAGCAACCGACGCAACTCAAGGACATAACCCCATGACACCTCAGGTATGGCTCATTCCCATGGCTGGCGAGCCATTATACGTAGTCTAACAGACTTTAAACGACCCGCATCGGCAGTCGACAGACTCTAAACTATTCCCGACAGCAAGTCCTTGATTCGAAAACCCGAGTCGCCTCGACGTCGCTTTTCCCGACGGAAGGTCCTTGGCTTAAACCCTTTTTGAGTCGCCTCGACGTCGCAATGGTCTTCAGGTTGTAATCTTTGATTAACCTAGGGGCTATACTTTGACTTTCACCTTGTCTAAGCCTCAGTTAAAGTGGGGGCTCTATAGATACCCAGTATCTGCGGAATCCCAACAATCACCCGATGATTATCGGATTATAACATGTTTTCGAAATTGCTGCGTTTACTCGACATTTTGATTAAACAACGCGTCGGAAAGCTCAAAAACCAATTTCGAAATAAAAAAACATTCTAAAACATTTCAAAAATATCTGGAATGTCTTATGCATAACTATGGGGTCACAATAACACTAATTAGAGTCAAAACCGACACCGGACCCAAAACCGATTCAAAATTCAAATCACGACTCAACACGAGTCAAGCACACAAAAAAAACCCACGTCACATAACACCCACATGTTATTGTACACGTACAATCACATAAACCACAAAACACATCCAACAAAACCTAGGATAGAACAACGAACAAAATACAAATTTGCGAAAAGGAAAGGACGCCCCATTGTGTCGCCAATATACTCGCGCCTCAATGGGTGGCTTTTACAGCCACGTCACCCAAAACGCACCAACCCCACACATTCCTCTATAAATACCCCTCTAGCACCCCATTTGCAAAGCATGCGAGAGTCCGCCCTTTCTTTCTCCCTTAAAATTCTAGACCTCGACTTCTTAAGTCAACAAATCGACATGTGTTTTCGACCTATCGATCGAAAACACAAGCCTTACACACTTTGTTTGGTACCGTCTTCGTGCATTCGACCGACCCATTCGACCAACTCATCACTTAATCAACACTTAACGCAAAGCAACACTCTTTTCTTACAAAACGGTTTTTAAAACGAGTTTTCCGACTCACGAGTTTAACACTTTGTCGATTATCGTCAAGCAACCAAGCATGTAAGTATGAGGGTGTAACAAATTCTCTTATTCCATGTTCTTCTTACTGTTTTTATGATTTTACAAACATAAAACATGCATAACACGACTCAAAACTTAGAAAGAGTTAGCCAAAATTGAGTTTTGGCCCGAGACAGAGGCTTCTTGCCTCGCCTACGGGCGGGGCTCGCGCCTCTTATGGCTTCTCAAGTCAGAACTCAACGTGTTTGAGGTCATCATTCCTCTACATTTCAACATTTTATTCTTTTTTTTACGGTTTTCTTACCATTTCAAAACATTTTTATGATAAAGATTTTTTACTATTACCGGAATCATCCTTGGTTATTTATACCATGACGGTTTTATCCCGTGCAACGATGATATTGTTGGTTAATAACAAATTTGTGGAGACTTGAACATTTTCATCTCCTATTTCTTTCATTTTTGTCATTCATTCACATTTGCAAGCATTTTAGTCATATTCATAATCATCCTTGGTTCACATATACCATGTCGGTTTAACCCCGAGTACAATGATAAATATCGACTAATTACAAAGCAATGAACTTAATATAACTAGTTCATATCAAAAACCTTTCATTTTATTTCATTTTTTGCTCTCTTTATCTTGACCATATTGCATGTCATCCTTGGCTAACATATATGCCATGTCGTTTCAGTTTGAGAACGGTCACGAAACGTTTAAGCATACACATTTTACACTTTTTATTTACAAACTATTCATATTAAGCTTGAAAATCTAAACCCGACACGGAATACTACCGACATAATGGTAAATATCTCGCGTCGCGTAAACCACATTAAAATATCCACACAAAAGCGGTACGACCTTTTTACAAAAGCGGTTTTAAGGACATTTTAAAACGGTTTTAACAACCTTTTGCAAACCCAGAAGGCTCAATTGGGCTGTCGTCTGACACACGCCCCAATATCCTCCTGTTCTTCACTTTTTGTAAAACCAGGGGAAGCTCCTTGCATCGCTCATAGGCTCGCGAAAAATGTGAGGATTGGAGCCGTGATATTCGTATGTCGCTAAAGTCTCATCGTAAATTCGGATTTTGCGATGGCTCTATTAAGAAACCTACTGAGTCTAATTTGTTCGAACAATGGAAAGTGGTACACAGAACGATTGTTCGTTGGATACATAACATGATCGATCCATCGGTTCTCTCCAGTGTTCCATTTGTTAAAGATGCAGCCGTCCTTTGGCAAGACTTGGAAGAACGCTTTGCGGTTGTTGACGGAACTTCTATTCATTCCCTTAAGACGGATCTTGCTAATTGTAAACAACTCAAAGTTATGTCTATAACCGAATACTATGGTAAATTAAAGACTCTTTGGGATGCCCTAGCAATTCACGAACCTCCATTTGCGTGGTCGATGCATTTGCGATATATCGTCACAGACAACTAAACGACTTGATAACGAGAGACTCCATCAATTTTTTATGGGTCTCGATCGTAGTTTATATAGTACTCTTCGAAATCAACAATTCCAGTTGGACCCACTGCCTACCCTCAACCGCGGCTACCACGCGGCATTGCAATATGAACATCTTCTTCAAGGCGATTCTCCCCCTTCCGATGTTACTCTTGTCATGGCGTTTGCTGTTCCCGGGGCTTCCCGTACCCCTGCTGACTGGAAGACAATCCGTGAGAAGGAGAAATTGGAACAGCGTACCCTGTTTTGCTCTCATTGTCAAGTGAATGGTCATGAAGTCAACAATTGCTTTATTAAGGCCAACAAATTTCCGGATTGGTGGGGTAGTCGTCCTCGCACTTTGGAGGAACTCCGTCATCGCAAAGGAGGAGGAGGGGCAGGACCAAATGCAAATGCTAATTGGTCCGGGTCTGCTTCTCGAAATGATTCTATGGTTCATGCCAATGCGGCTTACACGCCTTCTTCTATTGCTTCAGATCGGTTTTCTGGTACGTATCCCTCTTGGATAATAGTGTGGACAAGGCCCTCGGGAACTGCGTCCGAGGGATCCACACCCGGCATAATCGACTCGAGGTTCTTTCGAATCGAATTAAGACATATTAGAGTCGCCACCAAGTTTTTTGGGAACTTGGAACCGTTCAAGTCAACTTTACACCTTTCATCGAAAAGCATAAAGCCCATCGACTACGAGTGATTAAAGATAAAGACTTGTACCCTATATCACTCGATTTGAATGACTCTCGTAATCCAATGGTATTTAGACGGATCCACAAACCATAGATCTTGAGTAAGGGGTAAGGGTACGTGTTGGGAAGCCCATAAGGACACCCAACCCCGCCCGTCGATAACGGCCTCTACTAAGTCAAGTGTCGGATTTCAAACAAGGTCATAGCTACTACGATGTATGATATGCAAACGTTGTTTTAACCCTATCATGTGACAACAATTTCTATGTCGTTTTAGATGCAACTAAACTAACTTTGTCAAAGTTGTAATTTAGCATGTGGGTTGATTAATCTAGCAACATTCAAAGCAAACAAACAAGGCTTAAAGGGGAATGGGGGAGCCGTTGGGATCTACCTATTACAAACCAGGCATTTCATGCCGACACAACGATAAACAAATTACAACTCGATCTAATTACAATTGCTACATACAACTCAAAACACGACAAAAAACACACGGCCATTGGGCCTTGAAAACCGTGCACATGAGGGTGGCCCACGGCTCACATGACCCACGGTCCTTGGGTCACTCCTCGTAATGCGTGCTCGCGCTTAATCCCATCGAATTAGACATAAGGCTACGCACCAAAGCATGCATTAGCATAAACCGGGCCATGTTGCTTTAAACAACATGCGGTTTACTACGCTCCTACAAGCATTGGGGGACAACCGTCTAATCAAACAAGACCAAGGTTTTTGAAGAGGTTTTGACTCAAAAAAAGAAAGCTAACTTGAAAAAAAATACAACTCGATAACAAACGATAATTACAAACAATGAAACAACGAGGAAACAAACGGTATAAAAACAAAACGAGAAAGGTAAATAAAACGGCCACCCCACGGCCCAAACCAACGGCCACCCTCACGGCCAAGACAAGGCCAACCTAGTTCCTAAGTTAGATTCATTGATTAGATCGAGTGATTGCGAAAAGGGATAAGAAACAAGTTAGAAAACGAGTAGAAAAACGATGTTGATTGATTGTCGCACGAGGGTACATTCACACGGCCTAAAGGGTCTAATTAGGTCAAATTCGCTAATTAATTTAACTCATCGAGTGTCAATAAGAAGGTGCTAATCACGCACTCTTATACTAGCGAGAAATTAGGTGAAAAGAGAGATGCATTCAATTATTTGAGAATCGTCGATTGATTTTATAACTTACGTCGAAGCCACCTATCGTGTCTAATTAGGTTATTAAATTAAATTAAAGTCATCTAAATACGTCATAGGTTAACAATCAGAGGTTAAACTAACATGCAACGGGTCCTAGGGTATGTCGATTTGGACGAAACAACAAGGAGGTCAAAAGCGAAAAGCGAAGTTAGATAATTGTTTTATTTATGCCCTACCTTGAACACGAGGATATGTAAATGAGACGGGGTGTACGACCGACTGATGTAGCGGTTTCTTTTCCCATCTCAAGTCAACGCGGGTGTTCATAGTGGTACTTTAACTCATACTCGGACTAACTAGTTTCATAGTTAATTAAAAACAATCGATAAACAAGCGAAAAAACAAACAAAAAAAGACAATAAAAAAGGCATAAAAAACGAAATGAAAAGAGAAAAGAGAAGGGGATTTGATGCACCCTCAACCTACATGTATCGTTGACACCGTCTTGGGTCGTAATCGATGGTAGATTTTATCTCGAGAGGCCGTTGTCGACGAAGAACAAAGCAAACACGGGTTTTGGAAAGTTTCTGGACAGCGATTTTAAAACAGTGATATCTCCCTCGTTTCACGACGAAAATTCGATCCGAAAGATGTTTTGAAAACTAGAAAGAGAGGAGAACAAAGATCTTAAAGCAACCCCTGCTCGTTTTGGGTTAATGGGCACGAAAAACGAGCACAAACAGAACTGGACAGACAAGAAGAAACCGCGAAAACAGAGTGTTATTTCACTCTGTTTTTCGAGGGATCTCGTGTACTCTCAAGGGCAATTTGGCTCGTAAATCTTTGTCTAATGTGTAGATGGATGTTATGTGGTTAATTAGGAACAAGAAACTCGAATTTTTATGGAGTTTTGATGGAGGAACGAAAGGGTTTTCGAAGAGGACACACAAACAGTTTCAGTTTGTGTGTCGGTTTTGTTTAGGGTTTTGAAGGATGTTTAGGGTTTGTTTCTGAGGTTTAAAGCTTATGGGTGATGCTTGGATGTATGGAGAACTTAGAGGAATGAATGTATGGTAAAGGGGTGGTATTTATAAGGAGTTAAAATAGGTTAAAAGAGAGGAGGAGGCAGTCGGGCTCAATCCCGTATGGCTGCTGTCCATCGGTTTTTGTGAGGGTTTGAGGGGGGTTTTCTTGGTGATTAAGCTAGGATAATATGGGTAGGATACTAGGGTATGGGTTAGGGTTAATGGGTACGGGTCTTGGTAGTGTTTGGAGCGGGTTTGGGCTCGAGAATTGGCTCGCAAAAACAGGGGGCTCGGTTTATGCGTGGGCTGCTTGTGAGGGGTTTGGGACGAGGATTTGGGCCATGGTATGGGGGTTCGAACATGGGTGGATGGGTATTGGTCTAGGTGGGTTAATGTACTCGAGATTCGTGCCAATTCGCAAAGGAAACGGGCTCAAAAACCGAGCTAAAAACGAGCTCAAAACAAGTGTTCAAAACGAGTTATCTTCGCTTTTCAAATCGATTTTTCAAATCAATTAATAAATTGAAATAAATGACTTTTCAAATCAAACATTCTCATAAAATGATTTTTCAAATCAAATATTTATTTTATTTTCAATAAAATAAACTTAAGAAAATAAATTCAAAATAAAACTTTAATTTAAATATCATTTAAATTAAATGAATAATGAATTCACTTAAAAAACACATTAATTTTAAATATCATTTAAAATAACAAAATGAACTTACTAAAAACATTAATTTAAATATCATTTAAATTAACAGAATGAATTCACTAAAAACATTAATTTAAATATCATTTAAATTAATAAAATACTTCATCGACGACGCCCATTCTACCTCGTAAAAACGAGCTCCAAATAATGACAATGACAACTAAAGAATACATGTGTCCTATCATCATCGGGTGTTTGTCGGGTTCTCTATAAATTCCAATATCGACGGATACGGGTATCTCTGAGCCCCCACTTTGACCGAGGCTTGGACAAGGCGAAAGTCAAAGTATACCCCAGGTCCCTCTCGACCTGAGGATTCTTCGGGTCGTTTATAGTCCATTAGACTTGCGTATATAAGCTCGCCAACCATAAGAAGAGATCATACCTGAAACTTCGTAGGGGATTGACTCTTGCTTCATTGCGTCAAATTGTCATCATTGGTCGTCGACCCATAAATTGCATATATGGTGGATTGAGCCTTATCCTTAGGCGCCTACGTATCCGTTTCTGACGGAATCAAACCGCGTCGTAGTTGGCAAGAAGCACGACACATGCCCAAAGTTTATCATCACTGGCATTTGTCCAAAATTCATCATCTGCCGACATTTGCCCAAAATTTATCATCTGCTGGCACTTGTCCGAATGGGACGGGACTTTCTAAGGAGGTTGCCGCCGCTTTCATCATTTGCTTTCAGCTACGGAATTCTTCCATTTCTTACTCTTATAATTGAATTGAATTCTTGGTGGATGTCATCCTTTACATCTTGATAATGGTCTCGAAGCCAACGCGGCAGAGCCCCGATTTTTGTAATGGCTCTAAAGTCGAAGACTTTAGAGCCCCGATGAAGCATATCCTGCTACATTTGAAACACAAAAACGTACTAGCAATAATCATCACATAAGCACATTTGGATCATCGATCTTGAAATTGGATTATTTGAAATCTTTGGGTCATCGACCAAAATTGAATTTGAAAATTTTGAATAATTGGGCCATCGACCCGACGTTTGAATTTGACATCACTTGGAATGTCGGGCCATCGACCCTTCGAAATTGAATTTGAAAATTTTGAATGATTGGGCCATCGACCCGAAAATTGAATTTGAAAATTTTGAATGATTGGGCCATCGACCCGAAAATTGAATTTTGAATTTTTGAATTTCGAAGGATTGGATCATCGACCCACAAGGATTCCACTACTTGGATCATCTATCCATAATTCGCAAAAAGTTTTTTTGAAATTTTGAAATTTTGAAATTTTTGAAATCGAACCTTGACGGGTGAGCATGAAATACGACTCAGACACTCTGTTTTGAAATCGAACCTTGACGGGTGAGCATGAAATACGACTCAGACACTCTGTATGACTCGTAAACCACGTGGGCGTAGCCCGCTACCGTAAAACAAAAAAGGAAAATAAAACCGTAAGTGTGCATGGGTTTTAGTTCAAGTATTGACTCGTTGAGGGTAGAAATGTAAATTGGCCGTTCTGGCGCCAAAAGATGGCAAATGGGAATCACAAGGTCGTCGGACTTGGGACGAAGATTTCGTATGGCATGGGCGTGCTCCCGAGGGCACATGGGAATCAAGATCACTTGCCATTGACAGGATGGATTAAACTCACGGAGCAACAACGTTGGCTTCGCCCAGACACTAAACACATGTTGATTTTATGAGAACACTTAGACATCACGTGTCACTCTTGTTGGGAACATTCTGTCACTCTTCTCCTCGCCTCCTTTCTTTTCAGCGAGTATTCATCATTTCTTGCCACCGCCTTCTTTCTTTTCAGCGGGCTTTTACTATTTTTCTTCCACGCCTTCTTTCTTTTCAGCGGGTTTTTCATATTTTATGTTCCCAACACAAACCTACATCTATATGACTCGGCATCTTTGCCTAAACCGTTAGATAAAGCTCATTCCGAGACTTGACACTACTCATCTGAATCTATATCCTCGTCCTAGCCTACGTCGAGTGCTAAGACTGAGAAGACTCCTAAGACCGACTCACGAGCGACGAGTGTGTGTGGAAACGGTTGGGTTCAAAGGCACACTCGGGCTCAGCCTTAGAAGGGAGGCTTGGTCCTCGCTTGAGTGTAAAAGATAGGCTGGGCCCTCGGGAGGAAATGACGATCCCTCCTAAAGAAGCGCTAGACAGAACACAACTACCCCTCCTCCACAGGAGCCTCGGTCACGTGACCCAAAAGGCAAAGGGAAAACGAAGATGTAGGAGCCTTCGACTCCAAATATATTATTTGATACTACTACTTATTATTTGTTGCTAGCTGTTTTCTTTTTTTTTTTCTTTTGAAGGATGTAACGGGCATCGCCCGATCTTTAATAAGACTTACTATCTATGAAATATTCCAGTTTCTGCATAAAATTTCATTTTATTCAAAGAAGGGTCGGTTGTACTCTTTTAAAGAGCTGCCTACGTATCTGTTATAAACAGAATCAAACCGAGCTCATAGTTCCACAAAACAAACGCGCTACAATCATCGATTTATAACGCACAAAAAGCAGCGAAGCAAAAGTGCCGCGGCCTAGACTCGCTCACGAGCACTGCAATTCAAAATTTTATTTTGTGACATTGAGAGTGAGTTCTAAGGATAGTATTTCTTGATTGATCCAAATTCGTCGGATTCGCAAAGTCATTTCCGTCTAGATCGTCGAGTCTCTAACTGCCCCTCCCGATAATATCTTCTTTACCAGGTAAGGACCGGCCCAATTTGGCTTGAATTTTCCCCTCGGGTCGATCGGTAGTAAAGCACGCACAGACTTTAGGACCAAATCCCCATCCTTTATTCCTCGAGGTTTCACCTTTTTGTTAAATGCCCTTTGTATCCTTTTCTGATAGAGTTGAACATGGTGTAATGCATTTAACCGTCGCTCGTCGAGCATGACCAAGGAATCATACCTGGCTTGCAGCCGTCACCTTCAGGGACGACTTTCTAACAGGATCCTTAAAGAAGGTACCTCTAATTCGATAGGTGAACTCGCTTCCATCCCATATGTTATGTAGAACGGAGTTGCTCCGGTGTGGCGTGCGAATAGACGTCCTATATCCCCATAGTGCGAATGGTATCTTCTCTGGCCATTCGCGATAATTGTCATCATCTTTCGAGAATCACAGTGATTGTCTTGTTGGCGGCTTCTACTGCACCATTTGTTTGAGGTCGATACGGTGACGACTTGTGGTGTTTGATTTTATACTTTTCAAGTATTACGGCAGTTTCAGCCTGGAAGTGAGTGCCATGATCGCTAATGAGCTCATGCGGCACCCCATATCTGCAAATGATTTCATTCTGAATGAACTTTGCTACCTGCTTCGCTTGTAGGACTTTGTATGATTTCACTTCTACCCACTTCGTGAAGTAATCGATGGCGACTAACATGAAGCAATGCCCACTGTTCGAGATGGGTTGACCTTTCCAATAATGTCGATTCCCCATGTTGAGAAAGGCCATGGTGATGTCAAAGTGTATAATGTTGATGGCGGCACATCTTTGTATGTTTGCGAAGATTTGGCAATTGTGGCAATGTTTGACATATTGGCGACAATCTGTCTCCATCGTTGTCCGAATACCCTAATCTCATGATTTTACGAACCAAAGATATGGGCATTCATGTGTGGGCCACACTCTCCGTCATGGACTTCTTCCATGACTCTTTTCGCAGTTGGTGAGTCTATGCATCGCAGAAGGACATTTTGCGCGGTCTTCTTGTACAATTGTCCGTCATTGGTTCTAACGAACTGAGCGGCTAGCATTCGAATAGCGCGCTTTCCGCGGTTATCCATGTCGGTTGGATACTCTCCTGATTCTTTAAATTTCAGAATAGCATGATACCAAGGTTCGGCCTCGGTTTCTTCTGTGTCTCCGATTACATTAACATAGGCGGGTGATGATCTTCGTTCGACACATATCGGCATAGTATCCATATGATCAGGTATGTTGATCAGAGCAGCTAGCTTTGATAGTGCATCCACAAACTGGTTTTCATCTCTGGGGAGGTGCACGTACTTGACATCGGCGAACAACTTTTCTAGTTCTTCGATTTTTGCTTGGTACGGAGCCAAGCTATCACTTCGGGTTTTCCACGTCCCGGCCACTTGATTGATCACTAATGACAAGTCCCCATGTACTACAAGCTTTTTGATGCCTAACTCGAGAGCACTGTGCAAACCGAGTAGGCATGTTTCATATTCAGCCGCGTTATTAGTGACGTTAAAGTCCAACTTGATCGAAATAGGAACATGTTCACCTTCCGGTGAAATGAGTAGAACTCCTATCCCGTATCCCCTATAGTTTGATGCTCCATCGAAATAGAGGTCCCACGTATCATTGTCTATGTGAACGATATCTTCGTCGGGAAACGACCATGTATCCACAACCTCAGTTTCTTCTATCGGATTATCCGCCAGGAAGTCTGCAACCGCCCTTCCCTTTATCACTTTCAGCGGTACATATTTCAGGTCGAACTCGGAAAGCATTAGAGTCCATCTTGACACCCTGCCATTCAGAACCGGTTTTTCAAACAAGTATTTGATTGGGTCCATCTTCGAGTGGATGCGAGACACTATGACCGAGCATGTAGTGCCGTAACTTCTTTGTCGCCCATACTAAAGCCAAACATGTCTTTCGAGTGAGTATACTTGATTTCATACTCCAAGAACTTTTTACTAATGTAGTAAATTGCTCTTTCCTCTTTATCGACTATCTCTGCAAAGATTGCCCCCATTGCAGATCCGAATCGTAAGATACAACAAAAGTGGTAACCCACCCGTTGGTGGGCTAAGCACGGGAGGGGAAGATAGTATTTCTTTGATCTTATCGAACGCAGCCTTGACAGCGGTGATCATCCCATACGACGTGTTCCCGACCTTCAATTTCTTGAAAATTGGCTCGCATATCATCGTTAGCTTTGCCACGAACCGACTTATATATTGGATTCTTCCCAGGAAACCTCGAATTTCCTTCTCGGTTTCGGGTGAGGCATTTCCATTATGGCCTTTATTTTCGATGGGTCCACCTCGATGCCACGGTGGTGGCGACGATGTGGCCCAACAATTTGCCGGATGTGACTCAGAATGCGCATTTTTGTGGATTCAACCTCATGTTATACTTGCGCAATCGTTCAAAGAATTTGCGTAGTGTACCAAGGTGGCCATCACGCTCCTTTGACTTGACAATCATGTCGTCGACATAAACCTCGACCTCCTTGTGCATCAAATCATGTAACAATGTTGTCGCGGTCCTCTGGTATGTAGCCCCTGCGTTTATCAACCCAAAAGGCATTACTGCAGCAATAGGTTCCCCATTGCGTTCGAACGCATGATCTTATGCATATCTTCTTTCGCCATCTTGATCGATTATAACCAGGCGTATCCATCCATAAAGGATAGTAACGCGTGTTTTGCTGTGTTGTCAACCAGGATGTCGATGTGAGGTAATGGGAAATCGTCCTTCGGACTTGCCTTATTTAAATCTCGGAAGTCAACACAAACCCGAACTTTACCATCTTTCTTGGCATGGAACGAGCGTTAGCCACCCGGTCGAGTATTCGACACCTTGATGAACCCACCTTGAGTTGCTTGTCGATTTCTTCCTTGACTTTCAAAGACCAATCTGTGTGCATTTTGCGTAGCTTCGCTTGATCGGCTTATACCGGCTTGATTGGGATCTGTGCTCGCAATTTCCCTATCAATGCCTGGCATGTCTTTGTAGGACCATGCGAAAACATCTTTGAACTCATGCAACAAATCAATGAACCCCTGTCTTTCGGTGGGACTTAAAGTAGTTCCTATTTTAAGCTCCTGTGGTTCTAAGGTTGTACCTACATTGATGGTTTCGGTATCTTCGATGACCGAGGTTTTCTGTTTGTACTCTTCCAACCCTTTTATCAACTGTAGAGGTGGTTCCATTTCTTCTTCTTCTTCTTCTTCGACCAACTGTTCATCCTCGACCTCAGTCTCAATGTCATTATTAAAACAATCATTTTCAAAAATTGAATTGCAATGTAAGTAAGACGAGTCGTAAGCAAACTGGTTCATATTATTATTGATTTGAAATTGCGCGAAATGCGCTAACATTTGAGCCAACTGGTCAGAGCTCAGTGGCGAGATAGGGGTATTCGGGACAGGCCCCGGAATACCACCATTAGGAAAAGGTGCATAGGAAGGGAAAGCTAGGGGAGGGGTATTTTCAACACCTGACTCCTTAAACTCAATCTTAGGACCTATCTCAGACTCAGACTCCGACTCAGACTCAGACTCAGAATCGGTAACATCATTTGGCTTGAACATCTCTCCTTCTCCCGTTGTCAACTTAAAAAGAAGTCCTTTGTTGTCAGTCCACTTGATTGTTTTCCGCCATCCCGTGTTGGTCCTAAGAGGATCCACATCGGTGATGAGGGTAGATGGGTCGAACCGCTCGCTTCTCAGGATCATGCTTACCAAATCTTCGTTTGGTATTGGTGATTTCTTTTCTTCACCGAAAAGGAGACCCATGGCTTTCTCGTCATTTATTGGGTCAAGCTTGGTTTCTATTGGCATCACGGTCAGAATGTCTTCAGGGATGTAGTAGCAATCTTGGAATACTTCGATTCCTGGGACCATAAGGTTCTTCTTTGGGTCAAAGATGGGTTCGGGGAAGTCCATGCAAGGGAGTTCTTCCCCAGCTCTCACTAAGTGACCGTTTAGAGTTAGGTGATACGGTCCCATTTTAATATCTCGATCTTCGATCGTTCTTCCCCTCTTTTCCCGTAGATCTTTCTCAGTGGGCTCATATCCAAGCCCGAAAGTTACTCCTTTGGCTACGGGTGGTTTCAACTCGAAAGCCTCCTCCTTTCAAGGATATAATGAGAAACCGAAGTACTTCCCAGTCTTGAGAATTACCTCGCAGACATGGCTTCCCGTATATAGATCCATATTTTCGGAGTTCAGCTCGATCATGTTGACAATCTCGAAACCGCATGCGTCATTGGTAGCTTCGACCCTTACCTCGGAAGTAATGTCTCCTCCCGCTACAGTAATTGGCGTGGCGTCAATGGTGACGGTTTTGCCATTGAGTGGGACCTTGATTTTTCGATGCAGCGTCGATGTTACGGCCTTCGCAGCATGGATCCAGGGCCTTCCCAACAATAAGTTGAAGGATGAGCATATGTCAATCACTTGGCAACTTATTTTCTTTTCCACTTGCCCAGTCTGTACTACCAGGTCGACAAGTCCACTCACTCGACGACAAGGTCGTCGAATCCCGAACCGTCTGCGTCGTGGGGATGAAGTCATTCTTCTCCAAGCCTAGAATGTGCGCCGTTTTCAGAGGGAGTACGTTGACGGCCGATCCGTCGTCAACCAAAGTCATAGGGATATGCTTGTTGAGACACACGGTAGCAATATAGAGGGCCAGGTTATGTCGAGGCCCGAACGGTGGCAGATCTTCGTCGGAGAATGTCACACCGTTGGTAATCTGAGGCCGATTCTGGGCGATGTGAGTGACCATGTCCGCAGGAGTAGTATTCGACGACACGGTCATGTTCATCAAAGCTTGTAACAAAGCTTGGCGATATTCGAAAGAGCTCAGGATAAGTTGCCAGATAGATACGTCGGCCTTAGTCTTTTGGAGTTGCTTGATGAGGGAAGCCTCGGAGGTCGACCCTTCACCAAGAACTTCGACCACTGCCGACTCTTTTTGAGGTGCCTTACTCGGGATATCCTTAGCTTTCTCCACACGATATGGGCGCCCGGATCTAGTCAAATGATTTGACTCTAGGGCATCTTGCCTCACCTTTAAGATTTCTTCTTGGGTGTGAGGAATTGTCGCACCTTTGACGAGGTAAACATCATCCTCGTCATCGGCCCAAACGCCATTGATTTCATTGCCGCTTCGGAGTATGTAAGGAGTACAATCGACAACAAAATCCCCGAATGTAATCTCGTTTCTCGAGCTTGGTAGGAATTTGGAGCAATCCACGAATATTCTTCCGACAAACACCCCTTTTAGACGACATGGGCGGATCAAGTGAGAGTAATCGACACTATCTTCGGTAGAGACAAAGTTAGTGTGGTCGCCAAACGGATTGGTGACGTTGTTGGGCTTTATGGCCGGGATTGGGAGCGTTCCGTTCTCAATCATATCTTGAATTTCGTGCTTTAGTCTAAAGCACCTTTCAGTATCGTGTCCTTTCCCTTGATGAAAGGCACAGTAGGCATTTGGTTTGTACCATTTGCCTTGTTGATCAGCAGGAGGGTCCGGAGTTGGACCAATGGGCTTCAACTTTCCTTGGGCCATAAGCCTTTGGAGAGCATAGGCGTAAGTGCACCCGATATCAGTGAATACCCTCGGAGCTTGGCGCGGAGGCCTTTTTTTATTGTCCATCTAAGAGATTGACGGTTTCAACAAAGTGGGGGCTGGGCGCTTTTGCTTTAGATGACGAAGCCCCTTGGTATCCCTTTGGCTTCTCGGCTTGACCATTCGGACATCGTCCTCTACCTTTATCCCGATCCTTATCAATTCTTTGAAAGAACCAAAATTTTGGTATTTTGAGCATTACGATAAACAGGTCGTAAATTCTTCACGAACTTATCTACCATTTCAACTTCATCAGGCTTCTTAGCTAGCTTCACGCTTTCAGCGCGCCATCTTGCGAGGAATTCCGTAAAACCCTCCTTCTCCTTTTGTGTCATAACCTCCAAAGTTCTTATGTTGGTTTGAATCTCGACATTGTCAGCATAGTGCTTACAGAACTCCACCGTAATATCTTCGAAAGTGGGGAAGTTCTTAAGGTCAAGATTGTAGAACCAAGCCTTTGGGTGTTCTCCCAGAGATTGGGCGAAAATTTCAGAGAGCATATCAGCAGGTACTCCCTTCAGTGCCAAGTACCCTTTATAGGCCTTAACATGGTGGATGGATCTTGGTGCCCTTGAACTTTGGGATGTCAGTGAGTACCATGTTCGTGGGCAACTTGTCCTGAACTGGGGCATAGGCCCTAGCATTCTCATAGTGGATATTCTTCCCTTGGGAGAGCTTCAAACGGTCCTCGATGAACTTGAACCGTTTCTCCAAATCAGTCAGAGGTGGAGTAGATGAAGAGGAATCTTCAACCAACTTAGACTCGATCACATCCATTCGGGTCATCATGAGGTTCACGGCCTCCGTGAGCTTGTTGATAGCATCTTCCATTGCTTGACGTCGGGTTTTGGGCGGCCTTTCTACAAGAAAACCCCGTACTGAGTCAATATTTAAAGTAAGAGCCCCTGCACACTTAAGGACACGACCCTAACTGGACTTGAACAAAGACTCGACTTGAGATTGACTAACCAAAGGTTCAACTCACGGTTTGATTTAGACATCGGTTCATTTTAGACTCGACAAAACGACATGACTCAAACTGTCATAACTCGATTCTAAACTGGACTCGGTGCGACTAAACCCGTGATTGGGCTAACATAGCCCAGGGTTCGAGTGAAACGTCCATAAGGCCTAGCTTGGACGTTTTTTTTATGGACTATTCTAGACCAAAAGGTCGACCAACATGACTCAAAGCCCAAGAGGTGAGTTTGGGTGACCCAACAAGGTCGTGTTCTAGACTCTTGAAACAAACCCGGCCTAACACGGCCATGACCCGGACACGACTCGATGCATTTTATGCTTGGTTGAGGTTCGAGAAACATTTTGGATTGATTTTGAAAAACGAATGATCGATTTGAAAAAAATGAGATTTGAAATGGGCAGCATGCCGGCTATAAAAGCTTGTTTTGGGCCGAAATTCTAGTCCTATTTGGGCAGCATTCCGCGTTTTGAAAATCATGCTAGGTTTGAAAGTAAGTTGTTCAAAAGTTCGGTTTTGAAAAGGACTTTGGAATTTTCGAAAAAAGGACTCGGGAAAACACATTGCACATTGTCATTCTCATGTTATGAGGATGTATGCTCCTAGACATCTCTAAGTCTCGGCAAGTCTTCTACGAGAAGGTCTACGCCCTCCATCCTTTTGCGGTCTAATAGAGCGAGGTGTCTTAAGGTAAAGTACCTAGAAGATCGTCCCCACCCTCAAGAACCACGCGAGGCGAAGTGGAAGCGAGCAATGTGCAGCTTCCGGCATAGTGGGGACGTCGCCCCCACGCATCACGAAGAAACGCTGGGACGACCCGGGAAAGTCCTTAAGGGTTTATGCATGAATCGTAGCACTATGAGTAATGTTTTACTTTCCAACACTTTCTTTTCAAGTTTCACCTCGGAGGAAAAGACCCTAGAAACACAGTGTAACTAGTCCTCTTTTCCCAGTAGAATCGCCAAATCATGGACAAGGCCCTCGGGAGGCTGCGTCGAGGGATCCACACCGGCATAATCGACTCAAGGTTCTTTCGAATCGAATTAAGACATATTAGAGTCGCCACCAAGTTTTTTGGGAACTTGGAACCGTTCAAGTCAACTTTACACCTTTCATCGAAAAGCATAAAGCCCATCGACTACGAGTGATTAAAGATAAAGACTTGTACCCTATATCACTCGATTTGAATGACTCTCGTAATCCAATGGTATTTAGACGGATCCACAAACCATAGATCTTGAGTAAGGGGTAAGGGTACGTGTTGGGAAGCCCATAAGGACACCCAACCCCGCCCGTCGATAACGGCCTCTACTAAGTCAAGTGTCGGATTTCAAACAAGGTCATAGCTACTACGATGTATGATATGCAAACGTTGTTTTAACCCTATCATGTGACAACAATTTCTATGTCGTTTTAGATGCAACTAAACTAACTTTGTCAAAGTTGTAATTTAGCATGTGGGTTGATTAATCTAGCAACATTCAAAGCAAACAAACAAGGCTTAAAGGGGAATGGGGGAGCCGTTGGGATCTACCTATTACAAACCAGGCATTTCATGCCGACACAACGATAAACAAATTACAACTCGATCTAATTACAATTGCTACATACAACTCAAAACACGACACAAAACACACGGCCATTGGGCCTTGAAAACCGTGCACATGAGGGTGGCCCACGGCTCACATGACCCACGGTCCTTGGGTCACTCCTCGTAATGCGTGCTCGCGCTTAATCCCATCGAATTAGACATAAGGCTACGCACCAAAGCATGCATTAGCATAAACCGGCCATGTTGCTTTAAACAACATGCGGTTTACTACGCTCCTACAAGCATTGGGGGACAACCGTCTAATCAAACAAGACCAAGGTTTTTGAAGAGGTTTTGACTCAAAAAAAGAAAGCTAACTTGAAAAAAAATACAACTCGATAACAAACGATAATTACAAACAATGAAACAACGAGGAAACAAACGGTATAAAAACAAAACGAGAAAGGTAAATAAAACGGCCACCCCACGGCCCAAACCAACGGCCACCCTCACGGCCAAGACAAGGCCAACCTAGTTCCTAAGTTAGATTCATTGATTAGATCGAGTGATTGCGAAAAGGGATAAGAAACAAGTTAGAAAACGAGTAGAAAAACGATGTTGATTGATTGTCGCACGAGGGTACATTCACACGGCCTAAAGGGTCTAATTAGGTCAAATTCGCTAATTAATTTAACTCATCGAGTGTCAATAAGAAGGTGCTAATCACGCACTCTTATACTAGCGAGAAATTAGGTGAAAGAGAGAGATGCATTCAATTATTTACAGAATCGTCGATTGATTTTATAACTTACGTCGAAGCCACCTATCGTGTCTAATTAGGTTATTAAATTAAATTAAAGTCATCTAAATACGTCATAGGTTAACAATCAGAGGTTAAACTAACATGCAACGGGTCCTAGGGTATGTCGATTTGGCCGAAACAACAAGGAGGTCAAAAGCGAAAAGCGAAGTTAGATAATTGTTTTATTTATGCCCTACCTTGAACACGAGGATATGTAAATGAGACGGGGGTGTAAGACCGACTGATGTAGCGGTTTCTTTTCCCATCTCAAGTCAACGCGGGTGTTCATAGTGGTACTTTAACTCATACTCGGACTAACTAGTTTCATAGTTAATTAAAAACAATCGATAAACAAGCGAAAAAACAAACAAAAAAAGACAATAAAAAAGGCATAAAAAACGAAATGAAAAGAGAAAAGAGAAGGGGATTTGATGCACCCTCAACCTACATGTATCGTTGACACCGTCTTGGGTCGTAATCGATGGTAGATTTTATCTCGAGAGGCCGTCGTCGACGAAGAACAAAGCAAACACGGGTTTTGGAAAGTTTCTGGACAGCGATTTTAAAACAGTGATATCTCCCTCGTTTCACGACGAAAATTCGATCCGAAAGATGTTTTGAAAACTAGAAAGAGAGGAGAACAAGGATCTTAAAGCAACCCCTGCTCGTTTTGGGTTAATGGGCACGAAAAACGAGCACAAACAGAACTGGACAGACAAGAAGAAACCGCGAAAACAGAGTGTTATTTCACTCTGTTTTTCGAGGGATCTCGTGTACTCTCAAGGGCAATTTGGCTCGTAAATCTTTGTCTAATGTGTAGATGGATGTTATGTGGTTAATTAGGAACAAGAAACTCGAATTTTTATGGAGTTTTGATGGAGGAACGAAAGGGTTTTCGAAGAGGACACACAAACAGTTTCAGTTTGTGTGTCGGTTTTGTTTAGGGTTTTTGAAGGATGTTTAGGGTTTGTTTCTGAGGTTTAAAGCTTATGGGTGATGCTTGGATGTATGGAGAACTTAGAGGAATGAATGTATGGTAAAGGGGTGGTATTTATAAGGAGTTAAAATAGGTTAAAAGAGAGGAGGAGGCAGTCGGGCTCAATCCCGTATGGCTGCTGTCCATCGGTTTTTGTGAGGGTTTGAGGGGGGTTTTCTTGGTGATTAAGCTAGGATAATATGGGTAGGATACTAGGGTATGGGTTAGGGTTAATGGGTACGGGTCTTGGTAGTGTTTGGAGCGGGTTTGGGCTCGAGAATTGGCTCGCAAAAACAGGGGGCTCGGTTTATGCGTGGGCTGCTTGTGAGGGGTTTGGGACGAGGATTTGGGCCATGGTATGGGGGTTCGAACATGGGTGGATGGGTATTGGTCTAGGTGGGTTAATGTACTCGAGATTCGTGCCAATTCGCAAAGGAAACGGGCTCAAAAACCGAGCTAAAAACGAGCTCAAAAACAAGTGTTCAAAACGAGTTATCTTCGCTTTTCAAATCGATTTTTCAAATCAATTAATAAATTGAAATAAATGACTTTTCAAATCAAACATTCTCATAAAATGATTTTTCAAATCAAATATTTATTTTATTTTCAATAAAATAAACTTAAGAAAATAAATTCAAAATAAAACTTTAATTTAAATATCATTTAAATTAAATGAATAATGAATTCACTTAAAAAACACATTAATTTTAAATATCATTTAAAATAACAAAATGAACTTACTAAAAACATTAATTTAAATATCATTTAAATTAACAGAATGAATTCACTAAAAACATTAATTTAAATATCATTTAAATTAATAAAATACTTCATCGACGACGCCCATTCTACCTCGTAAAACGAGCTCCAAATAATGACAATGACAACTAAAGAATACATGTGTCCTATCATCATCGGGTGTTTGTCGGGTTCTCTATAAATTCCAATATCGACGGATACGGGTATCTACAAATAGACACTGGTGCCTCTAATCATGTTACAGGTGATCTTTCTTTGCTTTCCGACATCATGGTATTTCCTCCACGACCGGGGGGTTGCCGAATTGGAAGCAAACCTTAGCCTCCAAGATGGGTACAACTCGAATTGGCGACAAAATGGTTCTTCGACAGGTTTTATTTGTTCCTCATTTAACTTGCAATTTACTTTCCGTCTCGCAGTTAAAAGCTGACTACGATTCTGTATTAAATTTTACTAAGGATTGTTGTCTTATTCAGGACCGGTCTACGAGGACGATGATTGGAGCTGGTGAACTCAACGATGGACTGTTTTTGCTTTCTTCTAATCCGCTCTCTTTGGTGAACACGGTTGGCACGTCCGGGGATTACCATTTGTGGCACCGTCGACTTGGACATCCAGGAGATAATGTGGTCAAATTTACTCCTTTAGCTCGGACAATTTGTTTTAATAAAACTATGGTGTGCGATGTATGTCACCTTGCCAAACAGACTCGATCTAGTTTTCATACTAGTGATAACATTGCCTCTGAACTTTTTCAATTGGTACATTGCGATCTTTGGGGCCCTTATCGTACTCCCTCTACTTGTGGTGCGAAATATTTTTTAACTATTGTTGACGATTGCTACCGGTCCGTTTGGGTATATTTAATGCTTGCTAAAACCGAAGTTACAAGCTTCTTTACGCATTTTTTATCAATGGTTCGGACCCAATTCTCTAAACAGGTGAAAATTTTCCGGAGAGATAATGGAAGTGAGTTCCTTCATATGGCTGATTATTTTTTGCAGAATGGGATACAATTTCAGACCTCGTGTGTAGGCACGCCCCAACAAAATGGGCGCGCCGAGCGCAAACATCGTCACATCCTTAATGTGGCACGCGCATTGCTTTTTCAGGGTCGTCATCCTAAGCAATTTTGGGGCGAGTGTGTACTTACTACTGTCCATTTAATTAATCGTTTGCCTTCGCCTATCTTACATCACAAAACTCCGTATGAAATTTTATTTGGAGCTTCCCCGTCTTTTTCAAATTTACGGGTATTTGGTTGCCTCTGTTTTGTTCATAATCAGAAAACTAGAGGAGATAAAATGGGACCCCGAAGTCGTAAATGTTTATTTTTGGGTTACCCACATAATACGAAAGGATAGCGGGTATACGATCTTGAAACTAAACAAATATTTATTTCTCGTGATGTTGTATTCTATGAGGACTCGTTTCCTTTCGTTGAACCAAACACCCAGGCTGATTCGATTGATCAACTTCTACTTCCTGATGACTCATGCGAGCCCGACTTGGACTCTCCAGCTGCTACTCGATCGACACCTACTCATGACGGGTCGCCTGGGTCCGCAAATTCTGCACCTGGGTCACCTAGCACCAACAATTCGACTACCCCTAATTCTCCAGCTGCCACTGATGATGCTGATGATGAAGCTGTGGTCTCTCCGTCCGATGTTGACCCTCCTCCGGATCTTGGTCGAGGGAAACGGGTAAAAATCCCCAACTCACGCTTGAGCGGCTACATTCTTGATACGACAAACAGTCCATCTTCTCCCAGTTCACCGGTCTCTCCGTCATCGTCCGAAGGTACACCCTATTCCTTAGCTAATTTTGTAAATTGTGATAAATTTTCTAGTCGACATCGCTCTTTTTTTACAGCTATAACAGTGGGGGTTAAACCTCCGTCATTTAAAATTGCGGTCTGTTACGATGGGTGGTGTCGAGCTATGCAAGATGAGATTGATGCTCTTGAGGCTAATGGCACTTGGGATTTGGTCGATTTGCCTTCCGACAAAAAGGCCCTTGGTTGTTGCTAGGTCTATAAGATTAAGCACAAATCCGATGGGTCCGTTGAACGATTAAAAGCTCGCCTTGTTGTCTTTGGTAACCATCAAGTTGAAGGTATCGACTATGGTAAAACTTTTGCTCCAGTGGTTAAAATGGTCACTATCTGTACTCTTCTTGCTGTTGCCTCTAACAAGAAGTGGCAATTGCACCAAATGGACGTACACAATGCGTTTTTACATGGGGATTTGGATGAAGAAGTCTATATGAAGCTTCCCCCGGGTTTCGGTCATGGATGTGATGGTAAAGTTTGTCATCTAAAAAAATCGTTATATGGTCTCCGTCAAGCACCGCGGTGTTGGTTTGCCAAGCTAGCTGGGGCACTTCGACAGTAGGGCTTTCATCACTCTTATTCCGATTATTCTCTATTTTCTTACTCCAATAACAAGGTGCGTTTACATGTTTTAATTTATGTCGATGATCTTGTTATTGCGGGTAACGATAATTCGGCCATTGGTGATTTTAAAGACTATTTGTCCCGCTGCTTTAAGATGAAAGATTTAGGTCCATTAAAGTATTTCCTTGGCATTGAGGTTGCACGAAACAATGATGGCATTTGTCTAAGCCAACGAAAATACACACTCGATCTTATTAGCAAGGTTGGCCTATTGGGTGCTAAACCGAGTCCTACTCCCATGGATATTGACCATAACCTCGCTACTACAGACAGTCCTCTCTTATCCAATCCAGAGCGCTATCGAAGACTTGTTGGTCGACTCGTATACCTAGTAGTAACACGACCGGATGTTTCTTTTTCTGTCCATGTGCTATCTCAATTCCTTAAGGAACCACGTGACGCTCATATGGAGGCAGCTATGTGAGTCGTTTGCTATTTGAAAGGTTGTCCGAGACAGGGCGTTTTCTTACGCTCCGACAGCCAATTTACTGTGACGGGGTGGTGTGATTCTGATTGGGTAAAATGTCCCCTCACGCGTCGCTCCGTATTCAGGCTGGTTCGTTTTCTTGGGCGACTCGCCTGTGTCTTGGAAAACAAAGAAACAACAAACGGTTTCGTTATCCTCGGCTGAGGCCGAATATAGATCAATGGCAGCGGTTGTGTGTGAGCTTAAATGGCTCAAGGGTTTGCTGGCCAGTTTGGATGTTCAACTCACTTCCCCTATGCCATTGTTTTGTTATAGCAAATCCGCAATTCACCTTGCCCAGAATCCGGTGTTCCACGAGCAGTCTAAACACATTGAAATTGACTGTCACTTCATCAGCGATGCTATTACGGACGGCCTTGTCAAGCCGTTTCATGTTTCGACCAATGATCAAGTAGCCGATATGTTTACTAAGCCTTTGGGAGCACGCCAATTTAACTACTTACTCCGCAAACTGGGCATTATCGACCTCCATGCTCCAATTTGAGGAGGGGTGTTAGGCGAGAGTCTTGAGCCTACTAATTAGCTCATTAGTTATTTGGTCAATTGTCTTATCCTTATTTAGAGATATGCTCTCCTATGTTTTAGCTACCAAATTGTACTATATATTGGTTACTCTTTTGGCTAATGCGAATAACGAAACACAATACTTCCTATTCATATTCTGTTACTTCTATGCTTAACACAAACATGTACGTGTATGACAATGTATTTTGGTGAATATTGGCCTTCGTGGTATCAATTATAACGAAGTACATGAAAGAAAGCATGCTTTTTGAGATAATTTGTGTAGTGTTAATTACTCCTAAGAGAAGTGGCGAATCTCCATTTATAGGGAAAAAAATTACATATTGATTATTTCTCATATTTATATTTCCTATGACAGCGATCCAAATCTATCAACCGGGAATTGTACAAATCCACGCGCCTTTGGTGATCCATGGTTCATTAGGTGCACCAGTATTTGAATCAAATTCAAAGCAAGTGGTGTGCATGATCCAGGGATGCGACTTAGGCATATCATATACTACTAGTAATGCATTGGCCAACAGAGTTAAGGGTATTTCTTTGTCCGCTATTTTGTTGTTCCTCAACTCTACGAATCTCATGAGGTGATCTGATTCAATAGTTATGTAAAATTAACATTATGAAATTTTACTTAAATAATAACAGATTCTCTAACATTTTTTTGGCTTTGTTTTCGGTGTTATATGAGAACGTAAGAACGTTAAATCTACCTCATGAGTTGAGGTGATGCAATATCTGCAACAAAGTAATACTCCCTCCAACCAACATTTTTCTTCCCATTTCTATTTGCACAGTGTTTTAAGAAAACTTAATAAATAATGAAAAAGTAATGCTTGTCTTTGCAAGTGGGCTGTAGTAACAACTGATTAATGAATGTCATTAGCAAAGCCAAAAAGTTAACTAGTTTGTACAATACCACATCCTCTTATTTATTAAGTTCTTCCACATTTATTTTGGTAGGAATTTAGTGGTATGATAATGTGTGGATCTAAATGAAAGTAAGTGAAAGAATGTGGGGTTATAAGTTATAGCCACAAATATGAGACAAATAAGGAAGGTGGAAGATCTTTATTAATTTATGATTTTAAAAAATGTGGAAGATCTTAGAGAATAAGAGGGAGTAGTATAGTTCCGTGCATTTATGCACGGTTTTGTAGATAACAATATTATCAAATTACTATTATTTAACAATTTAGTTTGCAATTTAATACCTATGACCATTTATTAGTAAAAATAGAAGTGAATTTTTTATTTATTTATGGTATGTAAATAAAAAGAGGATGAGTGTGAGATTAATTATTGAGAATGGGCCACTTATTAGAAGGTGAATATATAGACGGAAAACTTGAGCAAAAAACTTTAGAGTTGTGTTATTCTTTTAATATATAGGGAATGCTAGTGGATTTTTCATTTCCCATCAAAATATAAATGGGTGAGAGATTCAAATCAGGGGCGGCCTTGAGCCCGTCCGTTCGGCTCGCCGCACCGGGGCCCAAGCCCGCTAAGGGCCTCCTCTGGACCAAGACAAAGATTAATAACAATTGATGCACTGAAAGTGCATTAAACTTGCAGTGATTTAGTGGTGTGAAAGATTAAGTTAATGGAAAACACAAATACCTAGAGGTTAGGGGTTCGATTCCCTTGCTTGACATTCTTTTTTGTTTTTTAAATGGCAACTACTATTTTGACTTTAGTTTAACATTATAGGTGATTTATTGTTTTAATCGTGATAATTTTCATATATTTATTTTTCATGAAAAATATCATTTCAAAAAATAACACTTGTTACGAATATTTTATTATTAATAATTAAGTTACATTACTCCATTTTTTAAATTTAATCTTATTTATCAATTATTGTTTTGCAAAAAAAAAAATGATAATAGCCGAGCTAAATGAACTAAAGTAATAGAGGAATAATATGATTTGTTTTTACATCCTAAATGCATCATGATGATATGTAGTATACTGTTTATGGGTTTTACTAGTTCAAGACACCTATAACTTTTGCTTTATGACGGAAGTTTGCCAAAGGATATTCTGGGAAAGAAAAAGGTAAACACAAGGATACCATACGTAGAAACTTAAAATTAAGGGTACCATGTGTAATCTACCAAATTTCAAGGGTACCATGAGAAATTTCCGAAAAAGCAAAGAGACAATGATGAAGAGCTGCAATTAAATTTAAAAATGAAATAGAAGAAAAGGGACTGCATAGAAGTCCCAGTGGAAAAGATATTAGCAACAAGCTCGGGAGATAGAGGCTCAATACTCAGTTTGAGTAAGGCAATTGGAATATCAGCTAGCACAATTTCTAATTGGGTTAAACAAGGTAAAATAAGAAGTCACACTTCAGCCTTGAAACCTAGTCTCAGTGATGAGAACAAGTATAAAAGGTTGAACTTTGCTCTTTCTAAGTTAAGGTATGATAGCATTTCATCATCTTTAAGGTCTAAAGATATGCCAAATGATATTCATATTGATGACAAATGGTTTTATATCACCTAAGATCAAGCTAAGTATTTCCTTCTTAATGAAGAACTTGATCCATATAGGTGTTGCAAAAGTAAAAGTTTCATCATTGAGGTCATGTACATGGCAGCAGTATTTAGACCAATTTATGATCAAAATGGAACCTTTACTTTTGATGGAAAAATTGAGATCGTTCCCTTTCCTTTGCAAGATCCAGCCCAAAGGAAATAAAAAACAAAGATGTTGGTGCTTTAGAAGCAAAATCAGTAGCATCACTTACCAAACAAGTTGTCAAGAAGATGTTAATTACCAAGATTATACCAGCCATTAAAAGTAAGTGGCCAGAATGTTTGTCCAAATATAAGCATCCAACAAGACAATGTAAGACCACATATTAAAAGCACTGATCTAGATTTTGTGATGGGAGCAACTTCAAATGGGTTCAACATTAGTTTGACCCAACAACCAGCTAACTCATCTGATCTTAATGTGTTAGACTTAGGTTTTTTTAGATCAATTTAGTCACTCCAAAGTAGAAAAAGACCAAAGGCAGTTGATCAGTTGGTGTTCAATGTTTTGGAAGCTTGGGATGAAGAAGCAGCATTTTGTTTAGGGGATGTAATACCCCGTAATTTAATAATAATTTATGAGAATAATTTATGTAATTTAAATAAATTAATTAATGGCATTTCTAATAATAATTGCAAACTAGACGTTAATTAAATAATAAAGCAAGTCGCGAATTGGGCTCAGCTAGTAATAAGGCCTTGGGCCGTGTGATATGGATTAATTGGGCTGATTATATTAGGCCTATTATGAGTAGTGGTCAGGATTTAAAGCGGGATTTAATAATAATATAATAAGTATAATAATAATATGGTAATTCCTATAATAATTAGAACAAGGCAATAGTTTCCTAATTGGCATCATATACTCCCTAAACCTAGACTATAAATACATAATAAATCTGAAAAATAATTCACAAAGAAAGAAGGAGGGGATTTAAGAGACGAAAGGAGCAATTAGCGATAAAAGGTAAAGATCGTCAGAATTTATGTTTATATCATCTTAATGATTTAAGTTATCGTTTATTCACCATTGTAATACTACGGTTTTCTATATCTGTGGGTACTCTATCGAGTGGGCTTACTCTGTCGAGTAAGTATGTTTTTACGCAAAACAGTAGCTGACCTGATGGGTACTCGATCGAGTACGATCGAGTAAGGGGCACTCGATCGATTAAGTCACTTACTCGATCGAGTAAGTCACTTACTCGATCGAGTAAGGGCGTATTACGGGTTGTTTAGCCGGGTTTTATTAATAATGCGAGATTAATATAAAAGGGCTTCCGTCACTTTGCTTAATCACTTTTTAACCTTCTAAAACCTTTCAAAGAAAAGAAAAGAGTTACGTAGTTCGCATTCATCGCATTATTAGCAAATACCAAGGCTAGGATCGTCGGATTGTCTTGTTCTTTACGCCGTTGTGATCGTTGTGTCGAGGGTAAGCTTCTCGTATAATTTTTATAATGATTTAGTAATTTTGTTTAAAACCCTAATTGGGTAGATTTGGGGGTTTTGGGTGTATTATGATGATTAGGTGGTGATTATGTGTTATAGGAGGAGAATTCGTAGAAGAAAGGTTTTGATTAGCTGCTTGACGATCGTGTGATTGCTACTCCAGGTAGGGTTTCCTTACTCAGTATTGGTACATGGCATTGTTGGTAATCGATTGTTGTTGTTGTTGTTGTTGTTGTTGTTGTTGTTGTTGTTGTTGTTGTTGTTGTTGTTGTTGTTGTTGTTGTTGTTGTTGTTGTTGTTGTTGTTGTTGTTGTATATCATATTGGTATTGGATTTGGAATTGATGATTGTTGATAGTATATTGTAATTGTCGTATAATTGTCTGTGGTTTGCGAGGTGCGTCTTCGGCTAAGTGGAGTCACTTGCGGGAGTGGCTTCACGCCCTTCATTTGCCTTCTGTGGAACCCGCAACAGAAGGGATGTGCACATTTAGGAACCTGGGTTTATTGCTCGGATGAGATAAGCGGGGCTTAGGTGGGAACAGCTGCGGTCCCCCACTGGCGGTGTGGAATACTTGTTGCGATGAGTATTCTGGCAGGACTACACATTTTAGTGTGTAGTCAGGTGTGTGGTGATATGATGGAGATTGGTTTGGCTGGATTGGATTATAGTGTTGCTTTTATTGTAGCTGTGTTGTTTTGTGTAATCAGTACTGACCTCGTTTAATTGTTTTAAAAATTGGGGTGATCCATTCAGGGATGAGCAGTTATTGAGCAGGTATGAGATGGCTTACGCGAGGGATAGCTGGGATGGAGTTATCACATGAGTCACTAGAGTCTTCTCCTGTGTCGTGAACTTAGTTAATTTCGTTTAGATTTGCAATTTCAGAAATAGTTATATTTTACTTTATTAGCTTTGGGATTTGAACTTGTATCGCTTTAAACTTATTTATTAAAGTATGTTTCTCTATGGTCTATTTGATATTCATTGCCTCCGGTAACCGAGATGGTAGCATTCCCATGCTTTAAGTGGTCCTGGTAAGGAACTTGGAGTATGGAGGTGTTACAAAGTGGTATTAGAGCGACGATTTTGGAACCTCTAACTAATGAACTCAATGAACTTAGGGAGTCAAAATAAAATGAACCTGGGTAGGAGTTGTTAGGAGCTAATGCAAAGACTTGGGAGACGTCCTAAAGTCGCGATCTCGCCCTTGAACTTTGAACCAGTCACTATGGGGTGTGTCATGGGATCATTATGTGTTTATCTCGTATGTCACATGGTTATGTAGAAATGTGTTGTGTGAATCGGTGGATGAATGCATGTGGAGGATAGGAGGTGTTGTGTTGAAAAGTGACGATAAAATGAGTATGTGTGTTGATTGAATAATGTATTTGCATGATAGATGATTTATAAGGTGGCTTGTTAGAAACATGTGAAGAAAGTTATCGTTTGTTGTGTATATAGATATCGTATATATGTTTGTCGTTTTGCATATAAGTAGAGATGGTTGGAAGTGTTGAGTTGAGCATGCGGGTAGTAAATGAGTCAGCATGACTCGGTCGAGTGGGGGGCACTCGATCGAGTAGGTGAGTGGCTCGATCGAGTGGGTGTGACTCGATCGAGTGGGGTGTTTTTCGTTTCTGGGCAGTAGACTGTTTTTTAGCACTCGATCGAGTAGGTTGGGGCACTCGATCGAGTAGGGTCAACTCGATCGAGTAAGGTTGTGGCTAGATCGAGTACGTTTTTGGATGCATTCTGGTCAGATTCTGGAGTCGAGGCACTCGATCGAGTAGGTGGGCAACTCGATTGAGTGGCCTCAACTCGATCAAGTGGGTTATGAGGCTCGATCGAGTAGGTTCAGTACAGGTCGTATACATGATTGAGATATGGGATGTGTGTTTATGTTTACCTTTTCTTATATAGTTTCAAGATACCGCCAAAGAAAAACGCGTTGTATGACAGGGCTGAGAACATGAGCATTGATGAGATAGTTAAGATGTTGGAGCACCAAGATGCTCTCACCAATGCTCTAAAGAAGTTCGGGAAAGATAAAGAGGCGGGTGTGGATTTCGCCAAGATGAATATAAACATAGTGAGGTTTAACCCAAAGGAGTACATGGGCACGGGTGCGCCAATTCTGCTTGATAATTAGCATAGAGAGATGGAGAACATACTTAATGTGGTTCATTGCCCATAGAACTTTAGAGTGGAACAGGCTGCGTTCTACTTCAGGGATGCGGCTGGAGAGTGGTGGGATAAGGTTTGAGAGAGTGCTTTGGATCTATATGTGTAACAGGGATGTCTGCTATACCTTGGAGTGAGTTTAAGAAGGCTATGCGACGCGAGTTTATGCCGGAACATGTGCGTAGTAAGTTGAAAGAGGAGTTTGATGACTTCAAGATGACTTCTGATATGACAGTGGCTGAGTATTATCACAAGTTCAACGAGAAGTCTAGGTATGCAGAGGATATGAGACTGAACCATGAGAACTTGACATTGAGGTTTGAGAAAGGTTTGACACCTAAGATTATGGAGAAGCTGTCGGTAGGAGTCCTTACTGATGTTAAGGACTATATGAACATGCCGGGAGAGCTGAGAGGTTAGCAGAGATGGATAAGGAGAACATGGAGAGAGCTTCTGAGAAGAGGAAGGCTGAGAGTGAGGGTGGTGGTCAGTCTAGTTACAAGATGGGCGACCATAACCAAATGAGAGCTTACTCTTCGGGGTCGGGGTTCAATGGTGGAGCTTCTTATGGGCGTGGCCATGGTGGTGGTAGTAGCAGCTGGGGTTTATCTTACTTTAACTGTGGTGGTATGGGCCACAAGAGACATGAGTGTACTAGTGCTGTGGGCAGGGGTTTCCAGAGACCATCACAGGAGAGTTTCTCTCAGGGTCCATCTCAGAGCTATGCTAGTAACAGGCCGGCTAGGTCGTGGAATAATCAGGGTGGTCAGAACAATAATGGTGGGGCTAACCGCAATGGCGGTAATTCATATCAGAGACTAGCGACGAACAACAATCAAGGGTCGGCAGCTAAGCCGTCTACTTCTGCTAGTACTGTCCAGGGAGGTGGACAGAAGACCAGTCGTAAGCTGTTCATGATGGAGAAGAAAGCAGCTGAGGATGATGCTCACGTAATCACGGGTACTTTTCTTGTTAATTGAGTCTTTACCTTTGTTTTGTTTGATTCGGGGGCGTCACAGTCTTTTGTACCTTCGAGTCATGTTAAGCTTTTGGGTTTGAGAGAGTATGAGTCTGTAAAAGAGGAAGTTTTTATACCGTCGGGTGAGTCTGTATCTTGTGGGAGGCTGTATAAGGGTGTGTCTATGATAGTTGGGCAGGTTGACCTACTAGTGGACTTGTTAGAGTTTCCTTTGGATGGTTTAGAGATGATAGTTGGTATGGACTGGTTGGGTAAGTACAATGATAGAATAGACTGTCATCAAAAGAGAGTCTCTTTGAGAGGTCCTAAGGGAGTTAGTGTGTCTTATCGTGGGTTTGTTGTCAAACCCAAAGTCAAGTTGATTGCAGCAGTGACCTTGAAGTCTTATCTGAGGAAGAGGTGTCCAATGATCTTATGCCATGTGAGAGACCATAGTATGGTGAGTTCGACAGTTGATCAGATACTAGTGGTGGGGGAGTTTCCAGATATTTTTCCGGAGGAGATACCAGGTTTACCACCAAAGAGGGAGATAGATTTCAGTGTTGAGTTGAAACCAGGGATGTGACCAATCTCTAAGGCCCCGTACCGCATGGGTCCTAAGGAGTTGGAGGAGCTGAAGAAACACCTGGATGATTTGATTGATAAGGTATACATTAGACCTAGTGTATCACCGTGGGGAGCACCAGCCTTGTTTGTGAAAAATAAAGATGGGAGTTTGAGGTTGTGTATCGACTACAAAGAGCTGAACAAGGTTATCGTGAAGAACAAGTATCCTTTGCCAAGGATAGATGATTTGTTTGATCAGTTGAATGGGGCATCGGTCTTTTCTAAGATCGATTTCAGGTCGGGTTACCATCGGGTGAAGATTCGGGATGAGGACATACCGAAGATAGCTTTTACATCGAGGTGTGGTCATTATGATACCTTTTGGGTTATCTTATGCACCTGCAGTGTTTATGGATTTGATGAACCGGGTCTTCAGTCAAGTTTTGGATCGGTTTGTTGTGGTCTTTATCGATGATATCTTAGTCTATTCTAAGACTAAGGAGGAGCATGAGGAGCATTTGAGATTAGTGTTGCAGACTTTGCGAGACAATCAGCTGTATGCAAAGTTGTCTAAGTGTGAGTTTTGGCTCGAGGAAGTTGCTTTTCTGGGGCATGTGATTTCAAAGAAGGGTGTAGCTGTAGATCCGGCAAAGATAGAGGCAGTTACTCGGTGGGAAGCACCGAAGAATGTGGCAGAGATCATGAGTTTTTTGGGTTTGGCAGGGTACTATCGTCGGTTTGTGAAAGATTTTTCCAAGATAGCCAGACCTATGACAGCATTGATGAGGAAAGAGAACAGGTTTCGTTGGGATGAAAGTTGTGAGATGGCGTTCCAAACATTAAAGAAACGTTTGACCACAACTCCAGTCTTAGCATTACCTGAAGGGTGTGAGAACTTTGAAGTATATACAGATGCTTTAATGAATGGTTTGGGATATGTGTGGATGCAGAACGGGAAAGTAATTGCTTATGCTTCTAGGCAATTGAGGCCTTATGAGGAGAACTACCCGACACATGATCTGGAGTTGGGTACAGTTGTGTTTGCTCTCAAGATTTGGAGGCACTATCTTTATGGGGCGACCTTTAAGGTGTTTTCAGCTCACAAGATTCTCAAGTACATCTTCACTCAAAAGAAGTTGAACATGAGACAGATGAGGTGGATGTAGCTGATTTGGGATTATGACATGGATATTATATACTAGGGAAGGCTAATGTGGTTGCAGATGCGTTGAGCAGGAAGAGTGTGCATTCTCTTTGCACAACTATGTCTTTGATGAGGTTGAGAGATGAGGTGAGGAAGATGGGGATACATATTTTACAAAAAGGGGATGCTCGAGGGGACTTGACAATGGAGCCAGATCTTTATGATGATATTCGCAGGAAACAGGCTTTGGGTCCTAAGATCGAGGAGTGGAGAGCTGGAGTAGAGAAAGGATAGTGTCTCGGTTCTCTATTCATACAGTCGGCAGTGTGAGATTTGATGGGAGATGGTGTGTTCCTAGTGATAAGGAGTTGAAAAAGATGATCATGACAGAGGCTCATTGCACACCATATTCGGTACATCCAGGCGGTGAAAAGTTATATAAAGATTTGAAGAAGACTTTTTGGTGGCTTGGGATGAAGAAGGAAACAGTTGAGTTTGTGGCTCGATGTTTGACATGTGAGAGGGTGAAGGGAGAGCAGCGACGACCACAAGGTAAGATTCAGTCTCTTGAGGTACCTAAGTGGAAATGGGAGTCTATCTCTATGGATTTTATAATGGGTTTGCCGAAGAGTCAACAGCGTAACAACATGATATGGGCAATAGTTGATCGTTTGACTAAGTCAGCTCACTTTGTGCCGATGAAAGGTACTTGGACCAATATACAGTTAGCTTAGGCATATAGGAAGCATGTGGCTCGTTTGCATTGGGTGCCTAAGGATATAATGTCAGATAGAGATACGAGGTTCATATCACGGTTTTGGAAAAAGTTGCAGGAGTTGATGGGAACTTCTTTGAAGACGAGTACTGCATTTCATCCTGCGACAGATGGACAGACATAGAGGACCTTCAAGACTTTGGAGGATATGTTGCGAGCTTGTGTTATGGATTTTGGTGGTAGCTGGGAGGAGAGATTGGATCTGATTGAGTTTTCTTATAACAACAGCTATCACACGAGTATTGGAATGGCGCCTTTTGAGGCTTTATATGGGAGGAGGTGTAGAAGTCCGATTTGCTGGGATGATAGAGCTGAGGCTGTGGTTTTAGGACCACAGATGGTAAAGGAGATGGTAGAATAGGTTAAGCTGATCAGACAAAATATGAAAACGACCCAGGATCGACAAAAGAGTTATGCAGATTTACATCTTCGTGACATAGAGTTTCAGGTTGGGGACAAGGTTCTTTTGAAAGTGTCTCCTATGCGTGGAGTTATGAGATTTGGTAAGAAAGGGAAGCTGAGCCAGAAGTTTATCGGACCATATGAGATTTTGGATTGAGTGGGTGAGGTTGCTTACCGATTAGCATTGCCAGCAGCTTTGGAAAGAGTGCATAACGTGTTTCATGTGTCTCAGTTATGGAAGTATGTGAGCGACTCTTATCATGTGTTAGAGGTAGAGAACATAGAGTTGGAAGAGTCTTTATCTTATCTTGAGGTGCCAAAACAGATTCTTGATCGCGAGGTTCAGAATACTAGACATTGGGAAACAGTGTTGCTTAAGGTTCTTTGGTCTAACCATGAGGTTGAGGAGGCTACTTGGGAGGCGGAGGAGGCTATGAGGGAGCGGTATCCGTCCCTCTTTGATCAGGTATGTGTGGTTACGGGGACGTAACCATGTTCCTTTTAGGGAGGTAGGAGATGGCCGCATAAGGTTTTGCATGCTTTATTTTGGTTTTAGTACAGTTAATAGTTGCTTTGAGTCGGTTTGAGTGTTGGTTGGGAGTTTTGTTTTGAGTTTTTGTTATGTTGTTGTGTCGGAGGGGAGATAGTATGTTTTGTTTTTGTGTATGGGTTAAACTTCGGGGACGAAGTTCTTTTTAAGGAGGGAAGACTGTAATACTATGGTTTTCTATGTCTGTGGGTACTCTATCGAGTGGGGCTTACTCTGTCGAGTTAGTATGTTTTTACGCAAAACAGTAGCTGACCTGATGGGTACTCGATCGAGTACGTGTGACACTCGATCGAGTAAGGGGCACTCGATCAAGTAAGTCACTTACTCGATCGAATAAGTGCGTATTACGGGTTGTTTAGCCGGGTTTTGTTAATAATGCGAGATTAATATAAAAGGGCTTCCGTCACTTTGCTTAATCACTTTTTAACCTTCTAAAACCTTTCAAAGAAAAGAAAAGAGTTACGTAGTTCGCGTTCATCGCATTATTAGCAAATACCAAGGCTAGGATCATCGGATTGTCTTGTTCTTTACGCTGTTGTGATCGTTGTGTCGAGGGTAAGCTTCTCGTATAATTTTTATAATGATTTAGGAAGTTTATTTAAAACCCTAATTGGGTAGATTTGGGGGTTTTGGGTGTATTATGATGATTAGGTGGTGATTATGTGATTATGTGTTATAGGAGGAGGATTCGTAGAAGAAAGGTTTTGATTAGCTGCTTGATGATCGTGTGATTGTTATTCCAGGTAGGGTTTCCCTACTCAGTATTGTTTACATGGCATTGTTGGTAATCGATTGTTGTTATTGTTGTTGTATATCATATTGGTATTGGATTTGAAATTGGTGACTGTTGATAGTATATTGTGATTGTCGTATAATTGTATGTGGTTTGCGAGGTGTGTCTTCGGCTGAGTGGAGTCACTTGCGGGAGTGGCTTCACGCCCTTCATTCATATCTGTGGAACCCGCCACATAAGGGATGTGCACATTTAGGAACTTGGGTTTATCGCTCGGATGAGATAAGTGGGGCTTAAGTGGGAACGGCTCCGGTCCCCCACTGGCGCTGTGGAATACTTGTTGCGATGAAAATTTTGGCAGGTGTGTGGTGGTATGATGGAGATTGGTTTGGCTGGATTGGATTATAGTGTTGCTTTTATTGTAGCTGTGTTGTTTTGTGTAATCAGTATTGACCCGTTTAATTGTTTTAAAAACTGTGGTGACCCATTCGGGGATGGTGAGCAGTTATTGAGCAAGTATAAGATGGCCTACGCGAGGGATAGCTTGGATGGAGTTATCACATGAGTCACTAGAGGCTTCCGATGTGTCGTGAGCTTAGTTAATTTCGTTTGGATTTGTGTTTGAGAAACAGTTGTATTTTATTTATCAAATTTTGGATTTGAACTTGTATCGCTTTAAACTTATTTATTAAAGTATGTTTCTCTATGGTCTATTTGATATTTATTGCCTCAGGTAACCGAGATGGTAGCATTTCTATGCTTTAAGTGGTCCTGGTAAGGCACTTAGTGTAATACTCCGTATTTATAAGTCTTGGGGTACTCTATCGAGTAGGCCTTACTCTGTCGAGTAAGGGTAAGTTGCGAAATAGAATAGTTTCTGACCTGTTGGGTACTCGATCGAGTAGCTGGGGTACTCGATCGAGTAAGGGGGTACTCGATCGAGTACCTTGGGTACTCGATCGAGTGTCCGGTTTTACGGGGAGTTTTCTCGGGTTTTGTTAATTATGCGATTAAGGTATTTAAGTTTCGTCGTCATTGTTTTAAATCACTTTTACAAAACCTAAAACCCTGTTTAAGAGAGAAAGCAACCAGTTCATCTTCCTAATCGCATTGTTAGCAATTCCCGGAGTTCAGACGGTCAGTTCTTGTCGTTATTCGTATCGTTGAGTTCCTTGCGTCGAGGGTAAGATCTATGTACCCTTTTTACAGTTTTTCCCTTGTTTTGGTTAAACCCTAATTTAGAGATTGGGGGTTTTTGTGTGTAGTATGTGATGTGTAGCCTCTATGTGTTATATGATAGGAGGAGGGTTCGTAGAAGAGGCTTTTTGATACAGTTGTTGATACCGTCTGACTGTTGTGCTTTCCAGGTAGGATTTCCTACTCAGTATTAGTCCCATAATGGGATATTGGTGATGTGTTGTATTTGGTTGTTTGATATAATGATTGTACTGTGTTTGTGGTTGTGATTCTTTGTTGATGGTTCTCGAGATGCGTTCTCGGTGAGTGGGGTCACTTGCGGGAGTGACTTCACGCCCTAGTTTCGCCCTTCGTGGAACCCGCCACGGAAGGGGATGTGCACATTAATGGACGGGGTTATCGCTCACTATGTGGAGCGGGGATTTGGTGGGTACGGTGCGGTCCCCCATGGCGGTGGTCCCGGTGGGACAGTTAGGATTGAGATGATGGGAGTTGGTTGTTTGTGTGTGTGTGTGTGTGTGTGTGTGTGTGTGTGACGGTTAAGGCATGTCATTTTATCTTATTATTGTTATACCTATTGATTGTGTGATTAATCTTGTCCCCGATGTTGTTTTGTAAACTGCGGTGATCCATTCGGGGATGGTGAGCAGATATTGAGCAGGTATTGAGATGAGTCTTGGGATATTTGGGATGCCACGACATGATGATAGGAGTCTTCTTTGTAGCCTTTAGTTTATTTACATTTGATTAGACAATCGTTTGAAATCATGTAACGTACTTTTGGTTTGGTTTTGAGGATTGTATCTGTTAACTAAATTATTTATAATAAACATTGTTTCTTTATTGTTGTTTGATTATCATTGCCTCGGGTAACCGAGATGGTAATGTCTTCATACCTGAGTGGTCCTGGTAAGGCACTTGGAGTATGGGGTGTTACAAATGGTATCGGAGCGACGATCCTGAAACCTGTAACCAATGAACTTAATGAACATAGGGAGTCAATTAAAATGAACCCGGGGTAAAAGTTGTAGGAGCTAGTGCAAAGGCTTGGGAGACGTCCTAAAGTCGCAGGGTCGCCCTACAACTTTGAACCGGTCACATGGGGGAAATGTTTGTCGAGTCGTATGTGTGTTTGGTTAACTTGTTTACGAATGTGATGGAATGTGTTAATTGTTGGATGTTGAAGTAGAAAGTTGAGCATGTGAAAGAAAATGGTGATATGAGGAAACTTGTCGATGAGATGATAACATGTTGGATGATTTACAATGTGGCATTTAATAACATGATGAAATTGTTTCGTAGATAGTAGAAAAGATGCGTAGTATGCTTATTATGATATAATGTGGTTTATAAAGTTTAGCATGTTAGCATATGACGTAACATGCGGGTAGCTTCTATGAATTAGTGTTACTCGATCGAGTGAGACTGACTCGATCGGGTGGGTTTTTGGCGATTTTGAGTCCAGAATCGAGTTTTGGAGCACTCGATCGAGTAACTAGGGGTACTCGATCGAGTAGGGGGTCACTCGATCGAGTAGGTAAGAGATCAGAAGGTCTGTTTGGGTTCTGGAGTTTGGGTACTCGATCGAGTACGTGGGGCACTCGATCGAGTATCCCGTTACTCGATCGAGTGTGTTTGGGAACTCGATCGAGTGGGTTCTGGGCAGCGTGTTTTCGTGTTTTGAGGTTTAGTACGTGTGTTTATGTTTACCCTTTCTTATATAGCTTCAAGATGCCGCCCAAGAGAACTGCTTTGTATACGAGAGCTGAGCTTATGACCGTGGATGACATCGTTAAGATGTTAGAGCACCAGGATGCTCTCACTGAGACCCTGAAGAGAGTGAATGAGGACAAGGATAAGAATAAGGAGAAGGAGGTTGATCATTCTAAAATCAGCCTCTATATTGCGAGGTTTAACCCGAAAGAGTACAAGGGAGTTGGGGAACCTAATCTGCTTGATAGTTGGCTGAGAGAGATGGAGAACATCTTAGACTTGGTTCATTGTCCTGATGAGATGAGAGTGCAACAGGCTGCGTTCTATCTGAGGGAGGCAGCAGGCAAGTGGTGGGACTCAGTGAAGGTGAGTGCTAAGGAAATATATACCAACCAAGGCTTACCTGCTATACCTTGGGAGGAGTTTCGTAGGGCTGTGAGAAAGGAGTTTGTACCGGAACATGTGAGGAGTAAGTTGAGAGAAGAGTTTGATGGTTTTAAGATGACTTTTGAGATGTACGTGGTGAGTACTACGAAAGTTGTTCAATGAGAAGTCTAGGTATCTTTGCCGAGGACATGGGTTTGAGTGAGGAGAATTTGGCATTGAGGTTTGAAAGGGGGTTGACCACCAAGATTATGGATAAGTTACCCGTGGGGATCCTTGCGATGTTAAGGAAGCTTATGAGAGGGTGGGAGAGCGGAGAGATTGGTGGAGATGGCTCGGGAGAGGTCGGGTGGTGAGAAGAGGAAGTCCGAGAGCGAGGGTGGTGGCCAATCGAATCACAAGAAAGGCAACCACAATCGATCCCTAAAGGATTTTCTTCGGGTCCGGGTTTAGTCTTTGGGGCTTCCTTTGGGCGTGGCCGTGGAAGTGTGAGTAATAGTTGGGGAGTGACTTGCTATGGTTGTGGTGGTGTAGGCCACAAGATACATGAGTGCACGAGTGCAGGATCCTTTCGGAGACTTGCACGAGCTTCGCGAGCAAGCACCGGGTGGATCATGGCCAAACCGGGAAGTCAAAGTTACAGAGTGGAGGCAACCGCAACGGCGGTAATTCTTATCGAAAAACACCGACGAACAACAACAACAATCAAGGGTCGGGTGCTAAGCCGGCCGCATCAGCCAAGATCTTGTTCGGGGAGGCGGACAGAAGACCGATGGAAGTTATTCATGATGGAGAAGAAGGCGGTGAGGAAGATGCGCACGTTATCACCAGGTACATTCCTTGTTAATGGTATTCCTACCTTTGTTTTGTTCGATTCGGGGGCTTCTCGGTCGTTTGTGTCTTGAGTCATGTTAACAGTTGGGTTTGAGAGTATATGAATACGTTAGTAAGCAAGTTTTCATACCTTCGGGTGAGTGCGTATCGTGTGGGATATTGTTTAGAGATGTATCTTTGATAGTTGGGCAAGTTGATTTCCCTGTAGACTTGCTAGAGTTTCCTCTTAACGGTTTTGAGATGATAGTTGGGATGGATTGGTTAGGAAAGTATAAAGCTAAGATAGATTGTCATCAAAAGAAAGTGTCCTTAAGAGGTCCAAAGGGTGTTAGTGTGTCTTATCGTGGGTTTTTAGTCAAACCCAAAGTTAAGTTGATTGCAATTATTACCTTGAAGTCTTATCCGAGGAAGGGATGTCCTTTGATCTTGTGCCATGTGAGAGATTACCGGATAGAGATTCCGACGATTGATGAGATACCGGTGGTGGGAGAGTTTGCGAGATGTTTTCCGAGAGGAGATTAGGGGTTGCCACCGAAGAGGGAGATAGATTTCACCGTTGAGTTGAAGCCGGGGGACGGGCCGATCTCTAAGGCACCGACAACCGTATGGGTCCTAAGGAGATGGAGGAGCTTAGAAAGCGAGTTGGATGATCGATAGAGAAGGGATACATCGGACCAAGTGTATCGCCGTGGGGAGCACCAGTTCTTTTCGTGAAGAAGAAAGATGGGAGTTTGAGGTTATGCATAGATTACGGGAGCCGAGTGTGTGACGATAAAGAACAAGTATCCTTTTCAAGGATAGATGACCTGTTTGATCGGTTGAGTGGTGCAACAGTCTTTTCTAAGATTGATTTGAGGTCGGGGTACCATCAGGTGAAGATTAGAGAGGTGGACATACCAAAGACAGCCGAGGTATGGCCATTATGAGTATGTGGTGATGCCGTTTGGGTTGTCTAATGCGCCGGCAATGTTTATGGATTTGATGAATAGAATCTTCAGACAGTTCTTGGACCAGTTTGTAGTGGTGTTTATCGATGATATCTTAGTCTACTCTAAGACTAAGGAGGAGCATGAGGAGCATCTGAGGATCGTGTTGCAGACTTTGAGGGATCATGAGTTGTATGCTAAGTTGTCCAAGTGTGAGTTCTGGTTAGAGAAAGTTGCTTTTCTGGGGCATGTGATCTCTAAAGATGGGGTAGCTGTGGATCCGGCGAAGATTGAGGCAGTGACAAAGTGGGAAGCACCAAAGAATGTCGGCCGAGGTTAGGAGTTTCTAGGGTTTAGCCGGATACTACAGACGGTTCGTGAAAGATTTCTCCAAGATAGCTAGACCGATGACGGCGTTGATGAGGAAAGAGAAAAGGTTTCGTTGGGATGAGAGTTGTGAGACGGCGTTCCAAACATTAAAGGAGCGTTTGACCACGCTCTGTCCTAGCATTACTGAAGGGAGCGAGAATTTTGAGGTTTATACGAGATGCCTCGAAGAATGGGTGGGATGTGTGTTAATGCGAGAATGGTAAAGTGATTGCCTATGCTTCCAGGCAGTTGAAGCCTTATGAGGAGAATTACCCTACTCATGATCTGGAGTTGGGTGCAGTGGTGTTTGCTCTCAAGATTTGAAGACATTACCTTTATGGAGCAATCTCTAAGGTATTTTCTGATCACAAGAGTCTTAAGTACATCTTCACGCAGAAGGAGTTGAACATGAGACAGAGGAGGTGGATGGAGTTGATTGGCGACTACGACATGGAAATCATCTACCATGAAGGGAAGGCCAATGTTGTTGCTGATGCTTTGAGCAGGAAGAGTGTACATTCCTTGTGTACAGCTCTATCTTTGATGAGGCTGAGGGATGAGGTAGCGAGCTTTGGGATACATATGATGCAGAAAGGAGATGCCATGGGTGATATGACAGTACATCTGGAGTTTTATGATGATATTCGGGATAAGCAGGCTTTGGATCCTAAGATAGTGGAGTGGAGAGCTGGAGTAGAGAAAGGACGGTGTCCCGCTTTTCTATTCATACGAGATGGTAGTTAGAGGTTTGATGGTAGGTGGTGTGTTCCTAATGATGAGGAGTTGAAAAAGACGATCATGACAGAGGCGCATTGCACACCATATTCAGTTCATCCAGGTGGAGACAAGCTATACAAGGATTTGAAGAAAACGTTTTGGTGGCCTGGGATGAAGAGAGAGACAGCTGAGTTTGTGTCCCGTTGTTTGACATGCCAGAGAGTTAAAGGGGAACAGAGACGACCACAAGGTAAGATTCAGTCTTTAGAGGTGCCTGAGTGGAAGTGGGAATCCATTTCCATGGATTTCATTGTGGGTTTGCCTAAGAGTCCACAAGGTAACAACATGATTTGGGTAATAGTGGATCGTCTGACCAAGTCAGCTCACTTTGTTCCAATGAAAGATACATGGACTAAGGCACAATTGGCTATGGCCTATCGAAAGAACGTGCTTAAGTTACATGGAGTCCCTAAGGACATAGTGTCTGATAAAGATGCGAGGTTTATATCGAGGTTTTGGAAAGAGTTGCAGGAATCGTTGGGAACAACTTTGAAGATGAGTACAGCATTTCATCCTGCGACAGATGGGCAGACTGAGAGAACAATCAAGACTCTTGAGGATATGTTGCGAGCTTGTGTGATGGATTTTGGTGGTAGCTGGGAGCAGAGGTTGGACTTGATAGAGTTTTCTTACAACAACAGCTATCACACCAGTATTGGTATGGCACCGTTTGAGGCTTTGTATGGGAGGAGATGTAGGAGTCCAATCTGTTGGGACGACAGTGCTGAGGCAGTGGTTTTAGGACCAGAGATGGTGCATGAGATGGTGGAACAGATTAAGATGATCAGGGAAAGGATGAGAGCAGCTCAGGATAGGCAAAAGAGTTATGCAGATCTACACCGCCGGGATATAGAGTTTCAGGTTGGGGACAAGGTTCTTTTGAAAGTTTCTCCTATGCGCGGAGTTATGAGATTTGGGAAGAAAGGCAAGCTAAGTCAGAAGTTTATAGGGCCTTATGAGATCTTAGAGCGAGTTGGGGAAGTTGCTTATCGTCTGGCTTTACCAGCTGCGTTAGAGAGAGTGCATAATGTGTTTCATGTATCGCAGCTGCGGAAGTATGTGAGTGACCCGTCACATGTGTTAGAGGCAGAGAGCTTAGAGCTAGATGAGTCCTTATCATATCTTGAGGTGCCTAAACAGATTCTAGACCGAAAGGTTAGAAAGACTAGGAGTGGTGAGACAGTTTTGCTTAAGATCCTTTTGTCTAACCACGAGACCGAGGAAGCTACATGGGAGCCAGAGGAAGCTATGAAAGAGCGTTACCCTTTCCTCTTTGATCAGGTATGTATGGTTACGGGGACGTAACCTTGTTTCTTTTAGGGGGGGTAGGAGATGATCGCGAGCAGTTTTAAGAGTTTTATACACCTTTTATATGTAGTGTCGGTATGTTTGTCGGGATGAGTTGGGTTAGTATCATGTTTTATGTTAAATTTTGTTTGGCTTTTGAGTCGGGAATGTTGTGGGAGTACCTTTGTTTAGTAGTGGTTTGAACTTCGGGGACGAAGTTCATTTTAAGGAGGGAAGACTGTAATACTCCGTATTTATAAGTCTTGGGGTACTCTATCGAGTAGGCCTTACTCTGTCGAGTAAGGTTAAGTTGCGAAATAGAATAGTTTCTGACCTGTTGGGTACTCGATCGAGTAGCTGGGGTACTCGATCGAGTAAGGGGGTACTCGATCGAGTACCTTGGGTACTCGATCGAGTGTCCGGTTTTACGGGGATTTTTCTCGGGTTTTGTTAATTATGCGATTAAGGTATTTAAGTTTCGTCGTCATTGTTTTAAATCACTTTTACAAAACCTAAAACCCTGTTTAAGAGAGAAAGCAACCAGTTCATCTTCCTAATCGCATTCTTAGCAATTCCCGGAGTTCAGACGGTCAGTTCTTGTCGTTATTCGTATCGTTGAGTTCCTTGCGTCGAGGGTAAGATCTATGTACCCTTTTTACCGTTTTTCCCTTGTTTTGGTTAAACCCTAATTTAGAGATTGGGGGTTTTTGTGTGTAGTATGTGATGTGTAGCCTCTATGTGTTATATGATAGGAGGAGGGTTCGTAGAAGAGGCTTTTTGATACAATTTTGATGATGGCGTCTGATTGTTGTGCTTTCCGGTAGGATTTCTACTCGGTATTAGCCCATAATGGGATATTGGTGATGTGTTGTATTTGGTTGTTTGATATAATGATTGTACTGTGTTTGTGGTTGTGATTGCTGTTGATGGTTCTCGAGATGCGTTCTCGGCTGAGTGGGGTCACTTGCGGGAGTGACTTCACGCCCTAGTTTCGCCCTTCGTGGAACCCGCCACGGAAGGGGATGTGCACATTAATGGACAGGGTTATCGCTCACTATGTGGAGCGGGGATTTGGTGGGTACGGCTGCGGTCCCCCCTGGCGGGGCGGGTCCGGTGGACGGTCGGGATTGAGATGATGGGAGTTGGTTGGTTGTGTGTGTGTGTGTGTGATTAAGTTTGCATCATTTATCTTATTATTGTTATACATATTGATTGTGTGATTAGTGATCGACCCGGTGTTGTTTTGTAAACTGCGGTGATCCATTCGGGGATGGTGAGCAGATATTGAGCGAGTATTGAGATGAAATCTTGGGATAGCCAGGATGCCACGACATGATGATAGGAGTCTTCCGCTGTAGCCTTTAGTTTATTTACATTTCAGTTAGACAGTCAGTTTGAAATCATGTAACGTACTTTTGGTTTGGTTTTGAGGATTGTATCTGTTCACTAAATTATTTATAATAAACATTGTTTCTTTATTGTTGTTTGATTATCATTGCCTCGGGTAACCGAGATGGTAATGTCTTCATACCTGAGTGGTCCTGGTAAGGCACTTGGAGTATGGGGGTGTTACACTTAGAGTATGGGCGTGTTACAACCATATTGACCACCGTGAACAGTGACGTTGACCTTAAAAGTTGCCCTGGACCGTAGTGTTTCTGGTGGGACCAAACGTGACCTTCGTCAACCACCGTGGGTGGCAGAATTGGTGTCTAAAGGGGCGGTTGTCACGGGATTTAAGACGGAGTTTGTACCTTGTATGGTTGCCGACTTGACCTGGGACTTGAGTGGTTGGTATTGTCGGCAGGAGTCGGTCCTAGTGGTGGTGTTAAGGTGGTCGGAGGTGGTGGTTGGTGCGGGTGTTGCCGGAATTTTGCAAAAGCAGAGGAGGCCGTGTTTGTTGTTGCAGTCGGTGTTAGGGTGTTGTCGTGAGGGGTCGTGGCCAGTGGTGGGACCACCGTGGGTCAAGGGAGACCACGGTGGTGGCCACTGGTGGTGAGAGGTGGTGAGTGTGTGTGTTTGTGTTTAGTTTGTGTCGAGTTTGGAGAGGTCGTTTAAAGCGTGTTTAAACGGGTTGTAGGGGATGGCTAGGGTGGTGGTTAGTAGTCATCGGTGTGTGTCATGGTGCGGTCTAGGAGGTGGCAGGCTTGGGTAGTGGCTGCTGGTGGCACGGGGAGGTTAGAATATGGTCGTGTCGTAGGTTGTTATTGCTATTCACGGTTGTAGTTGTTGGGTAGGATAATATTGGCGGTGTCGTGGGTGGTTGATGGTGGTGCTAGGGCATGGTGGGGGACAGTGGTGGTCTGTAGTGATGGTGGTGGCGGTCGAAAGTAATCGTTAAACGTGGAGTTTGTATATGTCATGTTTTCGGTAAGGGTGATGATGTGGTTGTTGTTGCTAGGCGTGAAAGGGAGCGATGTTGGGTGTGCTACTGGTTGTTTGGGGGTGGCGGGCCAGATCCGTGGCTGGGCTAGTGAGGTGGTGGTTCATGGTGGTGATAGGGGTGGGGTTGGTCATGCGTGAGAGTTTCATGGGCAATGTTTCATGAGTGTAAAAACGTGTTACATAGGGTTGTGGGTTGTTGGTGTTTCACGAGGTACATGGGTTGGTTTTATGGGTTTGGGGTTTTGTTTGAGTCGGGTTTTTAAGTTGGGTTGACTCGGGTTTTCGTATATCGTAATAATAAATAAATAATTAAATTGGATAAATAATAATTAGAATGTGATAATTAATAATTGAATGAATTATTAATATGTTAGGTAACGGATTGTGAAGAATTTATAATCGGGTTTGTGTGCTTTATTATTGGATCGCTTGAGTTTCTTAATTGGATATTGCTTGCCAGGTAGGATAACTACTCAATTGGCTGTTATTATTGTATTTCACATGAGTATTTGTGGCTGGAAGTATACTTGTTATATCGTTGTGGTTGAGTATTGTGGATTATATCCGGCTGATTATTATTATTGTTCGTTGCATTCATATAAGAATGACATTTGCATTAGTTATCAGATTTATTCTGGCAGACATTACTTATAATAATGTATAGTGGTTATTAGATTTATTCTGGCAGACGATTATAATCGTGAATTCTCGTTGCAGGCCCCAGGCTGGTTCTGCAGACCGTCTGGTGGATAATTATCAACTGTGTGTTGTGGCAGACATTACTTTATAGTAATGTAGTGTGTTTTCTCACCTTCGGGTTGAGGCTACCCTGGCCAGGGATTGGCGGGATGAATAGTGTTGCGAGTGATGAACTTGGCTGAGTGGTTCTATTAAGTCATATCATGCATGTTCATATTGTTATTTTTATCTACTGTTGTTAGTTATTCCTACTCAACCTCGTGGTTGTGGTGTATTCTGGTTTTGTGATGAACCATAATGGGGAGCAGATTTGACAGGTACTAAAGATTAGCTGACTTGGGAGTTATGGAAAGCGTGAGAATTTGGCCAGTCTACCTAGAAGTTTAGACCACATAGATTATTTAATCACTTATTTATTTCCGCTGTGAGTTGTATCTTATTTTATATTAAGTTTAGTTGGTTAATTTGTAATAAACATGTAATCGCTAAATTTTATTCTAAAGTACTTAGGTTTGTTGTACTCTGTTATTCACTACCTCGGTCAAACCGAGATGGTAACACTCTCATTTATTTGGGAGGCCTAGCTAAAGGCTCCTGATTAAATGGGGGTATTACAAAGTGGTATCAGAGCAAAACGATCCTCAGGCCTAACCAATGAACAATAATGAACTTAGGATGTGTCTAAATAAAATGAACTCCGGATAGAAACTGTTAGGAGCCCCTTATAGTGCGGTTAAGAAGGATCCCTTAATTCGTACCTTGGCCCTTCTAGTTTTGAACCGGATACCTTGAGAGATATTACAGTGTGGGGTAATTTAAAATGAATATCGTTTATTATCTTAGGAGTTTTGTTTGCCTTGTTTGAATATTGTGAGAGTATGAGTCTGTAAAAGAGGAAGTTTTTATACCGTCGGGTGAGTCTGTATCTTGTGGGAGGCTGTATAAGGGTGTGTCTATGATAGTTGGGCAGGTTGACCTACTAGTGGACTTGTTAGAGTTTCCTTTGGATGGTTTAGAGATGATAGTTGGTATGGACTGGTTGGGTAAGTACAATGATAGAATAGACTGTCATCAAAAGAGAGTCTCTTTGAGAGGTCCTAAGGGAGTTAGTGTGTCTTATCGTGGGTTTGTTGTCAAACCCAAAGTCAAGTTGATTGCAGCAGTGACCTTGAAGTCTTATCTGAGGAAGAGGTGTCCAATGATCTTATGCCATGTGAGAGACCATAGTATGGTGAGTTCGACAGTTGATCAGATACTAGTGGTGGGGGAGTTTCCAGATATTTTTCCGGAGGAGATACCAGGTTTACCACCAAAGAGGGAGATAGATTTCAGTGTTGAGTTGAAACCAGGGATGTGACCAATCTCTAAGGCCCCGTACCGCATGGGTCCTAAGGAGTTGGAGGAGCTGAAGAAACACCTGGATGATTTGATTGATAAGGTATACATTAGACCTAGTGTATCACCGTGGGGAGCACCAGCCTTGTTTGTGAAAAATAAAGATGGGAGTTTGAGGTTGTGTATCGACTACAAAGAGCTGAACAAGGTTATCGTGAAGAACAAGTATCCTTTGCCAAGGATAGATGATTTGTTTGATCAGTTGAATGGGGCATCGGTCTTTTCTAAGATCGATTTCAGGTCGGGTTACCATCGGGTGAAGATTCGGGATGAGGACATACCGAAGATAGCTTTTACATCGAGGTATGGTCATTATGATACCTTTTGGGTTATCTTATGCACTGCGGTGTTTATGGATTTGATGAACGGGTCTTGATCAAGTTTTGGATCGGTTTGTTGTGGTCTTTATCGATGATATCTTAGTCTATTCTAAGACTAAGGAGGAGCATGAGGAGCATTTGAGATTAGTGTTCGAGACTTTGCGAGACAATCACCGTATGCAAAGTTGTCTAAGTGTGAGTTTTGGCTCGAGGAAGTTGCTTTTCTGGGGCATGTGATTTCAAAGAAGGGTGTAGTTGTAGATCAAGCAAAGATAGAGCGATTACTCGGTGGGAAGCAAGAAGAATGTGGCGAGAGATCATGAGTTTTTGGGTTTGGCGGGGTACTATCGTCGGTTTGTGAAAGATTTTTCCAAGATAGCCAGACCTATGACGGCGTTGATGAGGAAAGAGAACAGGTTTCGTTGGGATGAAAGTTGTGAGATGGCGTTCCAAACATTAAAGAAACGTTTGACCACAACTCCAGTCTTAGCATTACACGAAGGGTGTGAGAACTTTGAAGTATATACAGATGTTTTAATGAATGGTTTGGGATATGTGTGGATGCGAAGCGGGAAAGTAATTGCTTATGCTTCTAGGCAATTGAGGCCTTATGAGGAGAACTACCCGACACATGATCTGGAGTTGGGTACAGTTGTGTTTGCTCTCAAGATTTGGAGGCACTATCTTTATGGGGCGACCTTTAAGGTGTTTTCAGCTCACAAGATTCTCAAGTACATCTTCACTCAAAAGAAGTTGAACATGAGACAGATGAGGTGGATGTAGCTGATTTGGGATTATGACATGGATATTATATACTAGGGAAGGCTAATGTGGTTGCAGATGCGTTGAAAGCGGGGAAGAGTGTGCATTCTCTTTGCACAACTATGTCTTTGATGAGGTTGAGAGATGAGGTGAGGAAGATGGGGATACATATTTTACAAAAAGGGGATGCTCGAGGGGACTTGACAATGGAGCCAGATCTTTATGATGATATTCGCAGGAAACAGGCTTTGGGTCCTAAGATCGAGGAGTGGAGAGCTGGAGTAGAGAAAGGATAGTGTCTCGGTTCTCTATTCATACAGTCGGCAGTGTGAGATTTGATGGGAGATGGTGTGTTCCTAGTGATAAGGAGTTGAAAAAGATGATCATGACAGAGGCTCATTGCACACCATATTCGGTACATCCAGGCGGTGAAAAGTTATATAAAGATTTGAAGAAGACTTTTTGGTGGCTTGGGATGAAGAAGGAAACAGTTGAGTTTGTGGCTCGATGTTTGACATGTGAGAGGGTGAAGGGAGAGCAGCGACGACCACAAGGTAAGATTCAGTCTCTTGAGGTACCTAAGTGGAAATGGGAGTCTATCTCTATGGATTTTATAATGGGTTTGCCGAAGAGTCAACAGCGTAACAACATGATATGGGCAATAGTTGATCGTTTGACTAAGTCAGCTCACTTTGTGCCGATGAAAGGTACTTGGACCAATATACAGTTAGCTTAGGCATATAGGAAGCATGTGGCTCGTTTGCATTGGGTGCCTAAGGATATAATGTCAGATAGAGATACGAGGTTCATATCACGGTTTTGGAAAAAGTTGCAGGAGTTGATGGGAACTTCTTTGAAGACGAGTACTGCATTTCATCCTGCGACAGATGGACAGACATAGAGGACCTTCAAGACTTTGGAGGATATGTTGCGAGCTTGTGTTATGGATTTTGGTGGTAGCTGGGAGGAGAGATTGGATCTGATTGAGTTTTCTTATAACAACAGCTATCACACGAGTATTGGAATGGCGCCTTTTGAGGCTTTATATGGGAGGAGGTGTAGAAGTCCGATTGTTTGGGATGATAGAGGCGAGGTTTGTGGTTTTAGGACCACAGATGGTAAAGGAGATGGTAGAATAGGTTAAGCTGATCAGACAAAATATGAAAACGACCCAGGATCGACAAAAGAGTTATGCAGATTTACATCTTCGTGACATAGAGTTTCAGGTTGGGGACAAGGTTCTTTTGAAAGTGTCTCCTATGCGTGGAGTTATGAGATTTGGTAAGAAAGGGAAGCTGAGCCAGAAGTTTATCGGACCATATGAGATTTTGGATTGAGTGGGTGAGGTTGCTTACCGATTAGCATTCACAAAGACTTTGGAAAGAGTGCATAACGTGTTTCATGTGTCTCAGTTATGGAAGTATGTGAGCGACTCTTATCATGTGTTAGAGGTAGAGAACATAGAGTTGGAAGAGTCTTTATCTTATCTTGAGGTGCCAAAACAGATTCTTGATCGCGAGGTTCAGAATACTAGACATTGGGAAACAGTGTTGCTTAAGGTTCTTTGGTCTAACCATGAGGTTGAGGAGGCTACTTGGGAGGCGGAGGAGGCTATGAGGGAGCGGTATCCGTCCCTCTTTGATCAGGTATGTGTGGTTACGGGGACGTAACCATGTTCCTTTTAGGGAGGTAGGAGATGGCCGCATAAGGTTTTGCATGCTTTATTTTGGTTTTAGTACAGTTAATAGTTGCTTTGAGTCGGTTTGAGTGTTGGTTGGGAGTTTTGTTTTGAGTTTTTGTTATGTTGTTGTGTCGGAGGGGAGATAGTATGTTTTGTTTTTGTGTATGGGTTAAACTTCGGGGACGAAGTTCTTTTTAAGGAGGGAAGGCGTAATACTATGGTTTTCTATGTCTGTGGGTACTCTATCGAGTGGGGCTTACTCTGTCGAGTTAGTATGTTTTTACGCAAAACAGTAGCTGACCTGATGGGTACTCGATCGAGTACGTGTGACACTCGATCGAGTAAGGGGCACTCGATCAAGTAAGTCACTTACTCGATCGAATAAGTGCGTATTACGGGTTGTTTAGCCGGGTTTTGTTAATAATGCGAGATTAATATAAAAGGGCTTCCGTCACTTTGCTTAATCACTTTTTAACCTTCTAAAACCTTTCAAAGAAAAGAAAAGAGTTACGTAGTTCGCGTTCATCGCATTATTAGCAAATACCAAGGCTAGGATCATCGGATTGTCTTGTTCTTTACGCTGTTGTGATCGTTGTGTCGAGGGTAAGCTTCTCGTATAATTTTTATAATGATTTAGGAAGTTTATTTAAAACCCTAATTGGGTAGATTTGGGGGTTTTGGGTGTATTATGATGATTAGGTGGTGATTATGTGATTATGTGTTATAGGAGGAGGATTCGTAGAAGAAAGGTTTTGATTAGCTGCTTGACGATCGTGTGATTGTTATTCCAGGTAGGGTTTCCCTACTCAGTATTGTTTACATGGCATTGTTGGTAATCGATTGTTGTTATTGTTGTTGTATATCATATTGGTATTGGATTTGAAATTGGTGACTGTTGATAGTATATTGTGATTGTCGTATAATTGTATGTGGTTTGCGAGGTGTGTCTTCGGCTGAGTGGAGTCACTTGCGGGAGTGGCTTCACGCCCTTCATTCGCCTTCTGTGGAACCCGCCACATAAGGGATGTGCACATTTAGGAACTTGGGTTTATCGCTCGGATGAGATAAGTGGGGCTTAAGTGGGAACGGCTCCGGTCCCCCACTGGCGCTGTGGAATACTTGTTGCGATGAAAATTTTGGCAGGTGTGTGGTGGTATGATGGAGATTGGTTTGGCTGGATTGGATTATAGTGTTGCTTTTATTGTAGCTGTGTTGTTTTGTGTAATCAGTACTGACCCCGTTTAATTGTTTTAAAAACTGTGGTGACCCATTCGGGGATGGTGAGCAGTTATTGAGCAAGTATAAGATGGCCTACGCGAGGGATAGCTTGGATGGAGTTATCACATGAGTCACTAGAGGCTTCCGATGTGTCGTGAGCTTAGTTAATTTCGTTTGGATTTGTGTTTGAGAAACAGTTGTATTTTATTTATCAAATTTTGGATTTGAACTTGTATCGCTTTAAACTTATTTATTAAAGTATGTTTCTCTATGGTCTATTTGATATTTATTGCCTCAGGTAACCGAGATGGTAGCATTTCTATGCTTTAAGTGGTCCTGGTAAGGCACTTAGTGTAATACTCCGTATTTATAAGTCTTGGGGTACTCTATCGAGTAGGCCTTACTCTGTCGAGTAAGGGTAAGTTGCGAAATAGAATAGTTTCTGACCTGTTGGGTACTCGATCGAGTAGCTGGGGTACTCGATCGAGTAAGGGGTACTCGATCGAGTACCTTGGGTACTCGATCGAGTGTCCCGGTTTTTACTGGGAGTTTTCTCGGGTTTTGTTAATTATGCGATTAAGGTATTTAAGTTTCGTCGTCATTGTTTTAAATCACTTTTACAAAACCTAAAACCCTGTTTAAGAGAGAAAGCAAACGATTCATCTTCCTAATCGCATTCTTAGCAATTCCTGAGTTCGGGACGGTCGGTTCTTGTCGTTATTCGTATCGTTGAGTTCCTTGCGTCGAGGGTAAGATCTATGTACCCTTTTTACAGTTTTTCCCTTGTTTTGGTTAAACCCTAATTTAGAGATTGGGGGTTTTTGTGTGTAGTATGTGATGTGTAGCCTCTATGTGTTATATGATAGGAGGAGGGTTCGTAGAAGAGGCTTTTGATACAAATTGTTGATACCGTCTCGTTTGTTGTGCTTTCCAGGTAGGATTTCTACTCGTATTAGTCCCATAATGGGATATTGGTGATGTGTTGTATTTGGTTGTTTGATATAATGATTGTAATGTGTTTGTGGTTGTGATTGTCGTTGATGGTTCTCGAGATGCGTTCTCGGCCGAGTGGGGTCACTTGCGGGAGTGACTTCACGCCCTAGTTTCGCCCTTCGTGGAACCCGCCACGGAAGGGGATGTGCACATTAATGGACGGGGTTATCGCTCACTATGTGGAGCGGGGATTTTGGGTACGGTGCGGTCCCCCATTGGCGGTGGGTCCAAGGTGGACGATTAGGATTGAGATGATGGGAGTTGGTTGTGTGTGTGTGTGTGTGTGTGTGTGTGTGTGTTGATTAAGGCATCTGTTTATCTTATTATTGTTATACCTATTGATTGTGTGATTAGTCTTGTCCCCGATGTTGTTTTGTAAACTGCGGTGATCCATTCGGGGATGGTGAGCAGATATTGAGCAGGTATTGAGATGATCTTGGGATAGTTGGGATGCCACGACATGATGATAGGAGTCTTCATTCTGTAGCCTTTAGTTTATTTACATTTCAGTTAGACAATCAGTTTGAAATCATGTAACGTACTTTTGGTTTGGTTTTGAGGATTGTATCTGTTAACTAAATTATTTATAATAAACATTGTTTCTTTATTGTTGTTTGATTATCATTGCCTCGGGTAACCGAGATGGTAATGTCTTCATACCTGAGTGGTCCTGGTAAGGCATTTGGAGTATGGGGGTGTTACAAATGGTATCAGAGCGACGATCCTGAAACCTGTAACCAATGAACTTAATGAACATAGGGAGTCAATTAAAATGAACCCGGGGTAAAAGTTGTAGGAGCTAGTGCAAAGGCTTGGGAGACGTCCTAAAGTCGCAGGGGTCGCCCTACAACTTTGAACCGGTCACATGGGGGAAATGTTTGTCGAGTCGTATGTGTGTTTGGTTAACTTGTTTACGAATGTGATGGAATGTGTTAATTGTTGGATGTTGAAGTAGAAAGTTGAGCATGTGAAAGAAAATGGTGATATGAGGAAACTTGTCGATGAGATGATAACATGTTGGATGATTTACAATGTGGCATTTAATAACATGATGAAATTGTTTCGTAGATAGTAGAAAAGATGCGTAGTATGCTTATTATGATATAATGTGGTTTATAAAGTTTAGCATGTTAGCATATGACGTAACATGCGGGTAGCTTCTATGAATTAGTGTTACTCGATCGAGTGAGACTGACTCGATCGGGTGGGTTTTTGGCGATTTTGAGTCCAGAATCGAGTTTTGGAGCACTCGATCGAGTAACTAGGGGTACTCGATCGAGTAGGGGGTCACTCGATCGAGTAGGTAAGAGATCAGAAGGTCTGTTTGGGTTCTGGAGTTTGGGTACTCGATCGAGTACGTGGGGCACTCGATCGAGTATCCCGTTACTCGATCGAGTGTGTTTGGGAACTCGATCGAGTGGGTTCTGGGCAGCGTGTTTTCGTGTTTTGAGGTTTAGTACGTGTGTTTATGTTTACCCTTTCTTATATAGCTTCAAGATGCCGCCCAAGAGAACTGCTTTGTATGCGAGAGCTGAGCTTATGACCGTGGATGACATCGTTAAGATGTTAGAGCACCAGGATGCTCTCACCGAGACCCGAAGAAGAGAGTGAATGAGGACAAGGATAAGAATAAGGAGAAGGAGGTTGATCATTCTAAAATCAGCCTCTATATTGCGAGGTTTAACCCGAAAGAGTACAAGGAGTTGGGGAACCTAATCGCTTGATAGTTGGCCGAGAGAGATGGAGAACATCTTAGACTTGGTTCATTGTCCCGATGAGATGAGAGTGCAACAGTCGCGTTCTATCCGAGGGAGGCAGCAGGCAAGTGGTGGGACTCGGTGAAGGTGAGTGCTAAGGAAATATATACCAACCAAGGCTTACCTGCTATACCTTGGGAGGAGTTTCGTAGAAATTTTGTGAGAAAGGAGTTTGTACGGAACATGTGAGGAGTAAGTTGAGAGAAGAGTTTGATGGTTTTAAGATGTTCTTTGAGATGTCCGTTTGAGTACTACAGTTGTTCAATGAGAAGTCTAGGTATCCGAGGACATGGGTTTGAGTGAGGAGAATTTGGCATTGAGGTTTGAAAGGGGGTTGACCACCAAGATTATGGATAAGTTACCCGTGGGGATCCTTACTGATGTTAAGGAAGCTTATGAGAGGGCTGGGAGAGCGGAGAGATTGGTGGAGATGGCTCAGGAGAGAGGTCAGGTGGTGAGAAGAGGAAGTCCGAGAGCGAGGGTGGTGGCCAATCGAATCACAAGAAAGGCAACCACAATCGCCTAAAGGATTTTCTTGGGGTCCGGGTTTAGTCTTTGGGGCTTCCTTTGGGCGTGGCCGTGGAAGTGTGAGTAATAGTTGGGAGTGACTGCTATGGTTGTGGTGGTGTAGGCCACAAGAGACATGAGTGCACGAGTGCACGGGATCCTTTCGAGAGACTTGCACGAGCTTCGCGAGCAATGACCGGGCTGGATCATGGCCAAACCGGGAAGTCAAAGTTGAGTGGAGGCAACCGCAACGGCGGTAATTCTTATCGAAAACACCGACGAACAACAACAACAATCAAGGGTCGGGTGCTAAGCGGCCGCATCGGCCAAGATCTTTGTTCGTGGAGGCGGACGGAAGACCAGTGGGGCAAGTTATTCATGATGGAGAAGAAGGCAGCTGAGGAAGATGCGCACGTTATCACCGGTACATTCCTTGTTAATGGTATTCCTACCTTTGTTTTGTTCGATTCGGGGGCTTCTCAGTCGTTTGTGTCTTCGAGTCATGTTAAACAGTTGGGTTTGAGAGTATATGAATCTGTTAGTAAGCAAGTTTTCATACCTTCGGGTGAGTCTGTATCGTGTGGGATATTGTTTAGAGATGTATCTTTGATAGTTGGGCAAGTTGATTTCCCTGTAGACTTGCTAGAGTTTCCTCTTAACGGTTTTGAGATGATAGTTGGGATGGATTGGTTAGGAAAGTATAAAGCTAAGATAGACTGTCATCAAAAGAAAGTGTCCTTAAGAGGTCCAAAGGGTGTTAGTGTGTCTTATCGTGGGTTTTTAGTCAAACCCAAAGTTAAGTTGATCAAATTGTTACCTTGAAGTCTTATCCGAGGAAGGGATGTCCTTTGATCTTGTGCCATGTGAGAGATTACCGGATAGAGATTCCGACGAGTTGATGAGATACCGGTGGTGGGAGAGTTTGCGAGATGTTTTTCCGAGGAGATTCCGGTTGCCACCGAAGAGGAGATAGATTTCACCGTTGAGTTGAAGCCAGGGGGACGGGGCCGATCTCTAAGGCACCGTACCGTATGGGTCCTAAGGAGATGGAGGAGCTTAGAAAGCATTGGATGATCGATAGAGAAGGGATACATCGGACCAAGTGTATCGTAAGTGGGGAGCACCGATTCTTTTCGTGAAGAAGAAAGATGGGAGTTTGAGGTTATGCATAGATTACAGGGAGCTGAACCGTGTGACGATAAAGAACAAGTATCCTTTTCCAAGGATAGATGACCTGTTTGATCAGTTGAGTGGTGCAACAGTCTTTTCTAAGATTGATTTGAGGTCGGGGTACCATCAGGTGAAGATTAGAGAGGTGGACATACCAAAGACAGCCGAGGTATGGCCATTATGAGTATGTGGTGATGCCGTTTGGGTTGTCTAATGCGCCGGCAATGTTTATGGATTTGATGAATAGAATCTTCAGACAGTTCTTGGACCAGTTTGTAGTGGTGTTTATCGATGATATCTTAGTCTACTCTAAGACTAAGGAGGAGCATGAGGAGCATCTGAGGATCGTGTTGCAGACTTTGAGGGATCATGAGTTGTATGCTAAGTTGTCCAAGTGTGAGTTCTGGTTAGAGAAAGTTGCTTTTCTGGGGCATGTGATCTCTAAAGATGGGGTAGCTGTGGATCCGGCGAAGATTGAGGCAGTGACAAAGTGGGAAGCACCAAAGAATGTCGCTGAGGTTAGGAGTTTCTAGGGTTTAGCTGGATACTACAGACGGTTCGTGAAAGATTTCTCCAAGATAGCTAGACCGATGACAGCGTTGATGAGGAAAGAGAACAGGTTTCGTTGGGATGAGAGTTGTGAGACGGCGTTCCAGACATTAAAGGAGCGTTTGACCACAGCTCCTGTCCCCTAGCATTACTGAAGGAGCGAGAATTTTGAGGTTTATACAGATGCCTCGAAGAATGGGCTGGGATGTGTGTTAATGCAGAATGGTAAAGTGATTGCCTATGCTTCCAGGCAGTTGAAGCCTTATGAGGAGAATTACCCTACTCATGATCTGGAGTTGGGTGCAGTGGTGTTTGCTCTCAAGATTTGAAGACATTACCTTTATGGAGCAATCTCTAAGGTATTTTCTGATCACAAGAGTCTTAAGTACATCTTCACGCAGAAGGAGTTGAACATGAGACAGAGGAGGTGGATGGAGTTGATTGGCGACTACGACATGGAAATCATCTACCATGAAGGGAAGGCCAATGTTGTTGCGATGCTTTGAGCGGGAAGAGTGTACATTCCTTGTGTACATTTCCTCTATCTTTGATGAGGCCGAGGGATGAGGTAGCGAGCTTTGGGATACATATGATGCAGAAAGGAGATGCCATGGGTGATATGACAAAGACATCCGGAGTTTTATGATGATATTCGGGATAAGCAGGCTTTGGATCCTAAGATAGTGGAGTGGAGAGTTGGAGTAGAGAAAGGGACAAAGTGTCCCGCTTTTCTATTCATACGAGATGGTAGTTTGAGGTTTGATGGTAGGTGGTGTGTTCCTAATGATGAGGAGTTGAAAAAGACGATCATGACAGAGGCGCATTGCACACCATATTCGGTTCATCCAGGTGGAGACAAGCTATACAAGGATTTGAAGAAAACGTTTTGGTGGCCTGGGATGAAGAGAGAGACATCTGAGTTTGTGTCCCGTTGTTTGACATGCCAGAGAGTTAAAGGGGAACAGAGACGACCACAAGGTAAGATTCAGTCTTTAGAGGTGCCTGAGTGGAAGTGGGAATCCATTTCCATGGATTTCATTGTGGGTTTGCCTAAGAGTCCACAAGGTAACAACATGATTTGGGTAATAGTGGATCGTCGACCAAGTCACTCACTTTGTTCCAATGAAAGATACATGGACTAAGGCACAATTGGCTATGGCCTATCGAAAGAACGTGCTTAAGTTACATGGAGTCCCTAAGGACATAGTGTCCGATAGAGATGCGAGGTTTATATCAAGGTTTTGGAAGGAGTTGCAGAAATCGTTGGGAACAACTTTGAAGATGAGTACAACATTTCATCCCGCGACGATGGGCGGATCGAGAGAACAATCAAGACTCTTGAGGATATGTTGCGAGCTTGTGTGATGGATTTTGGTGGTAGTGGGAGCGAGAGGTTGGACTTGATAGAGTTTTCTTACAACAAATAACGCCTATCACACCGTATTGGTATGGCACCGTTTGAGGCTTTGTATGGGAGGAGATGTAGGAGTCCAACCTGTTGGGACGACAGATCTTGGCTTGTGGTTTTAGGACCAGAGATGGTGCATGAGATGGTGGAGCAGTTAAGATGATCGGGGAAAGGATGAGAGCGACTCGGGATAGGCAAAAGAGTTATGCAGATCTACACCGCCGGGATATAGAGTTTCAGGTTGGGGACAAGGTTCTTTTGAAAGTTTCTCCTATGCGCGGAGTTATGAGATTTGGGAAGAAAGGCAAGCTAAGTCAGAAGTTTATAGGGCCTTATGAGATCTTAGAGCGAGTTGGGGAAGTTGCTTATCGTCTGGCTTTACCAGCTGCGTTAGAGAGAGTGCATAATGTGTTTCATGTATCGCAGCTGCGGAAGTATGTGAGTGACCCGTCACATGTGTTAGAGGCAGAGAGCTTAGAGCTAGATGAGTCCTTATCATATCTTGAGGTGCCTAAACAGATTCTAGACCGAAAGGTTAGAAAGACTAGGAGTGGTGAGACAGTTTTGCTTAAGATCCTTTTGTCTAACCACGAGACCGAGGAAGCTACATGGGAGCCAGAGGAAGCTATGAAAGAGCGTTACCCTTTCCTCTTTGATCAGGTATGTATGGTTACGGGAACGTAACCTTGTTTCTTTTAGGGGGTAGGAGATGATCGCGAGCAATTTTAAGAGTTTTATACACCTTTTATATGTAGTGTCGGTATGTTTGTCGGGATGAGTTGGGTTAGTATCATGTTTTATGTTAAATTTTGTTTGGCTTTTGAGTCGGGAATGTTGTGGGAGTACCTTTGTTTAGTAGTGGTTTGAACTTCGGGGACGAAGTTCATTTTAAGGAGGGAAGACTGTAATACTCCGTATTTATAAGTCTTGGGGTACTCTATCGAGTAGGCCTTACTCGTCGAGTAAGGTTAAGTTGCGAAATAGAATAGTTTCGACTGTTGGGTACTCGATCGAGTAGTGGGGTACTCGATCGAGTAAGAGTACTCGATCGAGTACCTTGGGTACTCGATCGAGTGTCCGGTTTTACGGGGATTTTTCTCGGGTTTTGTTAATTATGCGATTAAGGTATTTAAGTTTCGTCGTCATTGTTTTAAATCACTTTTACAAAACCTAAAACCCCGTTTAAGAGAGAAAGCAACCAGTTCATCTTCCTAATCGCATTCTTAGCAATTCCGGAGTTCGACGGTCGTTCTTGTCGTTATTCGTATCGTTGAGTTCCTTGCGTCGAGGGTAAGATCTATGTACCCTTTTACCGTTTTTCCCTTGTTTTGGTTAAACCTAATTTAGAGATTGGGGGTTTTTGTGTGTAGTATGTGATGTGTAGCCTCTATGTGTTATATGATAGGAGGAGGGTTCGTAGAAGAGGCTTTTTGATACAAAATTGTTGATACCGTCTGATTGTTGTGCTTTCGTGCAGGATTTTCTACTCGATTAGCCCATAATGGGATATTGGTGATGTGTTGTATTTGGTTGTTTGATATAATGATTGTCCTGTGTTTGTGGTTGTGATTGCTGTTGATGGTTCTCGAGATGCGTTCTCGGCTGAGTGGGGTCACTTGCGGGAGTGACTTCACGCCCTAGTTTCGCCCTTCGTGGAACCCGCCACGGAAGGGGATGTGCACATTAATGGACAGGGTTATCGCTCACTATGTGGAGCGGGGATTTGGTGGGTACGGCTGCGGTCCCCCACGGGTGGCTGGTCCGGTGGACGGTCGGGATTGAGATGATGGGAGTTGGTTGGTGTGTGTGTGTGTGTGACAGTTAAGTCGTCTGTTTATCTTATTATTGTTATACATATTGATTGTGTGATTAGTCGACCGGTGTTGTTTTGTAAACTGCGGTGATCCATTCGGGGATGGTGAGCGAGATATTGAGCGAGTATTGAGATGAGTCTTGGGATAGCTGGGATGCCACGACATGATGATAGGAGTCTTCAGCTGTAGCCTTTAGTTTATTTACATTTGATTAGACATCAGTTTGAAATCATGTAACGTACTTTTGGTTTGGTTTTGAGGATTGTATCTGTTCACTAAATTATTTATAATAAACATTGTTTCTTTATTGTTGTTTGATTATCATTGCCTCGGGTAACCGAGATGGTAATGTCTTCATACCTGAGTGGTCCTGGTAAGGCACTTGGAGTATGGGGGTGTTACACTTAGAGTATGGGCGTGTTACAACCATATTGACCACCGTGAACAGTGACGTTGACCTTAAAAGTTGCCCTGGACCGTAGTGTTTCTGGTGGGACCAAACGTGACCTTCGTCAACCACCGTGGGTGGCAGAATTGGTGTCTAAAGGGGCGGTTGTCACGGGATTTAAGACGGAGTTTGTACCTTGTATGGTTGCCGACTTGACCTGGGACTTGAGTGGTTGGTATTGTCGGCAGGAGTCGGTCCTAGTGGTGGTGTTAAGGTGGTCGGAGGTGGTGGTTGGTGCGGGTGTTGCCGGAATTTTGCAAAAGCAGAGGAGGCCGTGTTTGTTGTTGCAGTCGGTGTTAGGGTGTTGTCGTGAGGGGTCGTGGCCAGTGGTGGGACCACCGTGGGTCAAGGGAGACCACGGTGGTGGCCACTGGTGGTGAGAGGTGGTGAGTGTGTGTGTTTGTGTTTAGTTTGTGTCGAGTTTGGAGAGGTCGTTTAAAGCGTGTTTAAACGGGTTGTAGGGGATGGCTAGGGTGGTGGTTAGTAGTCATCGGTGTGTGTCATGGTGCGGTCTAGGAGGTGGCAGGCTTGGGTAGTGGCTGCTGGTGGCACGGGGAGGTTAGAATATGGTCGTGTCGTAGGTTGTTATTGCTATTCACGGTTGTAGTTGTTGGGTAGGATAATATTGGCGGTGTCGTGGGTGGTTGATGGTGGTGCTAGGGCATGGTGGGGGACAGTGGTGGTCTGTAGTGATGGTGGTGGCGGTCGAAAGTAATCGTTAAACGTGGAGTTTGTATATGTCATGTTTTCGGTAAGGGTGATGATGTGGTTGTTGTTGCTAGGCGTGAAAGGGAGCGATGTTGGGTGTGCTCTTTGGTTGTTTGGGGTGGCGGGCGGATCCGTGGGCTGGGCTAGTGAGGTGGTGGTTCATGGTGGTGATAGGGGTGGGGTTGGTCATGCGTGAGAGTTTCATGGGCAATGTTTCATGAGTGTAAAAACGTGTTACATAGGGTTGTGGGTTGTTGGTGTTTCACGAGGTACATGGGTTGGTTTTATGGGTTTGGGGTTTTGTTTGAGTCGGGTTTTTAAGTTGGGTTGACTCGGGTTTTCGTATATCGTAATAATAAATAAATAATTAAATTGGATAAATAATAATTAGAATGTGATAATTAATAATTGAATGAATTATTAATATGTTAGGTAACGGATTGTGAAGAATTTATAATCGGGTTTGTGTGCTTTATTATTGGATCGCTTGAGTTTCTTAATTGGATATTGCTTGCCAGGTAGGATAACTACTCAATTGGCTGTTATTATTGTATTTCACATGAGTATTTGTGGCTGGAAGTATACTTGTTATATCGTTGTGGTTGAGTATTGTGGATTATATCCGGCTGATTATTATTATTGTTCGTTGCATTCATATAAGAATGACATTTGCATTAGTTATCAGATTTATTCTGGCAGACATTACTTATAATAATGTATAGTGGTTATTAGATTTATTCTGGCAGACGATTATAATCGTGAATTCTCGTTGCAGGCCCCAGGCTGGTTCTGCAGACCGTCTGGTGGATAATTATCAACTGTGTGTTGTGGCAGACATTACTTTATAGTAATGTAGTGTGTTTTCTCACCTTCGGGTTGAGGCTACCCTGGCCAGGGATTGGCGGGATGAATAGTGTTGCGAGTGATGAACTTGGCTGAGTGGTTCTATTAAGTCATATCATGCATGTTCATATTGTTATTTTTATCTACTGTTGTTAGTTATTCCTACTCAACCTCGTGGTTGACAGTGTATTCCTGAACACCTGTGATGAACCATAATGGGGAGCAGATTTGACAGGTACTAAAGATTAGCTGACTTGGGAGTTATGGAAAGCGTGAGAATTTGGCCAGTCTACCTAGAAGTTTAGACCACATAGATTATTTAATCACTTATTTATTTCCGCTGTGAGTTGTATCTTATTTTATATTAAGTTTAGTTGGTTAATTTGTAATAAACATGTAATCGCTAAATTTTATTCTAAAGTACTTAGGTTTGTTGTACTCTGTTATTCACTACCTCGGTCAAACCGAGATGGTAACACTCTCATTTATTTGGGAGGCCTAGCTAAAGGCTCCTGATTAAATGGGGGTATTACAAAGTGGTATCAGAGCAAAACGATCCTCAGGCCTAACCAATGAACAATAATGAACTTAGGATGTGTCTAAATAAAATGAACTCCGGATAGAAACTGTTAGGAGCCCCTTATAGTGCGGTTAAGAAGGATCCCTTAATTCGTACCTTGGCCCTTCTAGTTTTGAACCGGATACCTTGAGAGATATTACAGTGTGGGGTAATTTAAAATGAATATCGTTTATTATCTTAGGAGTTTTGTTTGCCTTGTTTGAATATTGTTTTCATTGATGACTGCAGTTACGGGGAAGTAACCTTGCTTTTAGGGAGAGGGGATGTGATATGATTTTAAGAATTGATATGATTTTAAGCATTGGTATATGCATGTGGTTATGAGAAAAGTATGTTGAAATGTATTTGGGAAGCATAATTATGATTAACATGTGAAGTACTACGGAAATTGTGTGAAATTGTGAAGAATGTGATTTGGTTGAATTCTCGTAATTTTTACCTTGATTGCTTTGACTGCCATTTATTGCCTGCATGATATCCTTGCACGAAACTTTTACGTGTAATAGCTTTGTGAGTTAGCTTTCATATGCCACTGGTCTCATGCTTAAATAATATAAGTTTAGGAGAAATAAATATTTTAGTGGACAGTGGTCAGAATATTCCTGTACAGTGATGTTTTCGTCCCATGTTTTTGTAAAAATCGCCATTTAAAACTTACTTATTGTTTAGGTATGATTATAACTCCACTGTTTAAAAGATTCGTATATGTTTCTAAATTGATAAGCCACGTTGCAAGATAATATTTTGACAATTTATAGTGATTTTTGTAAGTTGACCTAAGTTTCTGACAAGTTGCTGTAAAATTTCTGTTTCGACCAAATAATTTGTAAAATGTATTATAAATTGACCTTATGAGTTTTTGATTTGATTCTTTCTCTCATGATTTAATAACTCTATGTATTTTATAAAATGTATAAGTGCTCAAGAACTAATTATGTTATTATTTATTAATGATTTTTGGAAGTTGTAACATGTTTCCTTATCCTTAAAAAATGTAAGTTTTGTTTCTTATCTCTTGCACATTAATATTTTGATGTTGTAAATTATGTGGAGTAGAATAACATGTCTAGTGATATGCGGAATGTGTTGCCCTAAACCTATATATTTACATTAATTTCATCCATGTTTAACTTAGACTTCATTAGTAAGAAATAAACGCGCAAGTAATAAAAAAAAGGAGAGAATTATTAATTCAAAAATTGTTGTTATTCATTTATTCATCTATTGGTGTTGTGTTGGAGATAATAGTTGTTTTATGTGTACTAAGCGTTCTTGAAAGGTTGTCATAAATGGTTTGTTTATTCCTGTTGTTTGATATTCCGAACTTCGAGAACGAAGTTTACTTTTAGGGGGAAGGAATGTGATACTACAAATATTTTGAGTTATTATTGTGACATCTTGTGATAAGATTGGTGTGGTTGATAATCGTAAATGGATAATTGTGTTATCAAAAGTTGGATGGTGCTCAGTTGTGTGAATGTTTATAGTTGTTGTGGTAGTAGTCATGGACGAATTTCGGGACGAAGTTCATTTTAAAGAGGGAAGACTTTAATACCCCATAATTTATAATTTATCTAATTTAAATAAATTAATTAATGGCATTTCTAATAATAATTGTAAACAAGACGTTAATTAAATAATAAAGCAAGTCGGGAATTGGGCTCAACTAGTAATAAGGCCTTGGGCCGTGTGATATGGATTAATTGGACTGATTATATTAGACCTATTATGAGTAGTGGTCGGGATTTGAAGCGGGATTTAATAATAATATAATAAGTATAATAATAATATGGTAATTCCTATAATAATTAGAACAAGGCAATAGTTTCCTAATTGGCATCATATACTCCCTAAACCTAGACTATAAATACATAATAAATCTGAAAAATAATTCACAAAGAAAGAAGAAGGAGATTTAAGAGACGGAAGGAGCAATTAGCGATAAAAGGTAAAGATCGTCGTAATTTATGTTTATATCGTCTTAATGATTTAAGTTATTGTTTATTCACCATATTGACCACCGTGAATAGTGACGTTAACCTTAAAAGTTGCCCTTGACCATAGTGTTTCTAGTGGGACCAACCGTGACCTTCGTCGACCACCGTGGGTGGCAGAATTGGTGTCTAAAGGGGCGGTTGTCGTGGGATTTAAGATGGAGTTTGTACCTTGTACGATTGTCGACTTGACCTGAGACTTGGGTGGTTGGTATTGTCGGCAGGAGTTGGTCCTAGTGGTGGTGTTATGGTGGTCGGAGGTAGTGGTTGGTGCGAGTGTTGCCGGAATTTCACAAAAAAGCAGAGGAGGTCGTGTTTGTTATTGCTGTCGGTGTTAGGGTGTTGCCGTGAGGGGTCGTGGCCTGTGGTGGGACTACCGTGGGTCAAGGGAGACCACGGTGGTGGCCACTGATGGTGAGAGGTGGTGAGTGTGTGTGTGTGTGTGTGTGTGTGTGTGTTTGTGTTTAGTTTGTGTTGAGTTTGGAGAGGTCGTTTAGGGCGTGTTTAAACCGGTTGTAGGGGATGGCTAGGCTGGTGGTTAGTGGTCGTCGGTGTGTGTCATTGTGTGGTCTAGGAGGTGGCAGGCTTGGGTTATGGCTGCTGGTGGCACGGGGAGGTTAGAATATGGTTGTTCGTAGGTTGTTGTTGCTATTCATGGTTGTTGTTGTTGGGTAGGATGTTGGAGGTGTCGTGGGCGGTTGACGGTGGTGCTAGGGTACAGTGGGGGACAGTGGTGGTCTGTAGTGATCATGGTGGTGGTCGAAGATAATAGTTAAACGTGGAGTTTGTATATGTCGGGTTTTCGGTAAGGGTGATGATGTGGTTGTTGTTGCTAGGCGTGAAAGGGAGCGGTGTTGGGTGTGCTACTGGTTGTTTGGGGGTGGCTGGCCAGGTCCGTGGCTGGGCTAGTGAGGTGGTGGTTCATGGTGGTGATAGGGGTGGGATTGGTCATGCGTGAGAGTTTCATGGGCAATGTTTCATGAGAGTAAAAACGTGTTACATGGGGTTGTGGGTTGTTGGTGTTTCACGAGGTACATGGGGTTGGGGGTTTTGTTTGAGTCGGGTTTTTTTTTTTTGACGATGGTGGTAAAAAAAACTACTCATAGTCTTGCTTCCCGAGCAATTGAATGAGCAATCCTATTAAGAGACCTAGGACAATGACTTATAGAAAAGCAATGACAAGAAAAACATAACATTCTAATGCTATGAAGGATAGGCACGATATTGTGATCATGCTCAACCGCTTCCCCAACTTGTTTGAGTCGGGTTTTTAACTTGGGTTGACTCGGGTTTTCGTCTATTGTAATAATAAATAAATAATTAAATTGGATAAATAATAATTAGAATGTGATAATTAATAATTGAATGAATTATTAATATGTTAGGTAACGAATTGTGAAGAATTTATAATCGGGTTCGTGTGCTTTATTATTGGATCGCTTGAGCTGCTTAATTGGATATTGCTTGTTAGGTAGGATAACTACTCAACTAGCTGTTATTATTGTATTTCACATGAGTATTTGTGGCTGGAAGTATACTTGTTATATCGTTGTGGTTGAGTATTGTGGATTATATCCGGCTGATTATTAGTATTGTTCGTTGCATTGATATAAGAATGGCATTTGCATTAGCTAACAGATTTATTCTGGCAGACATAACTTATAATAATGTATAGTGGTTATCAGATTTATTCTGGCAGACGATTATAATCGTGAATTCTCGAGGCAGGCCCCAGGCTGGTTCTGTAGACCGTCTGGTGGATAATTATCAACTGTGTGTTGAGGCAGACATTACTTTATAGTAATGTAGTGTGTTTTCTCATCTTCGGGTTGAGGCTGCCCTGGCCAGGGATTGGCGGGATGAATAGTGTTGCGAGTGATGAACTCGGCTGAGTGGTTCTATTAAGTCATATCATGCATGTTCATATTGTTATTGTTATCTACTGTTGTTAGTTATTCCTACTCAACCTCGTGGTTGACAGTGTATTCCTGAACACCTGTGATGAACCATAATGGGGAGCAGATTTGACAGGTACTAAAGATTAGCTGACTTGGGAGCTATGGGAAGCGTGAGGATTTGGCCAGTCTACCTAGAAGTTTAGACCACATAGATTATTTAATCACTTATTTATTTCCGCTGCGAGTTGTATCTTATTTTATATTAAGTTTAGTTGGTTAATTTGTAATAAACATGTAATCGCTAAATTTTAATCTAAAGTACTTAGGTTTGTTGTACTTTGTTATTCACAACCTCGGTCAAACCGAGATGGTAACACTCTCATTTACTTGGGAGGCCTAGCTAAAGGCTCCTGATTAAATGGGGGTGTTACAGGGGATGTATGGCTTAGTCTAAAAGCATGCATGTTGGATGTAATGAAAACCAAAGGGCACAATGACTACAAGGTACCACACTTGAAGAAGAAAGCACAAAGAAAAGAAGGAGCATTGTCAAGGAATTTGGATGCAGATGATGCTATTATCAGGGAATGTCTTCATCATCTAAATTTGGCAGGGAAGGATGCAAATTTAGAAGAATTATTATACCTCTTACATTAAGTCATCCAATTTAGGTGGATGTTTATTTTGTAAACATTGTGAACAAAGAATGTTTAAATTATAAACATGAATATGGCATGCAACTTTTTGTAAACAGGATAAGTTATGTAATGTTGATGACTATGTTTTGAATTGGAAGTATTCTGGTATGAACCTTTTTATAAACTTGAGAAGTTATGCAATGTTGCTAACTATGTTTTGAAATGGAATTAGTATTAAAGCTCTCATAGCAATTGCAATGTCTAACATTGAACCTTAAATGGACTTTTTTTCAAAAATAGGGTTTAAAATCAAAGAAATTAACAAAATGGGATTTTGTTGAAAGTTATTACCCAAAATGGGTCCACGTCACACCCGAAGCTAGACTCGTATTCAAATCGCTTTCTCCCAAAGCGGCTACATCTTGGGTGACTTGAAAATACAGTCGCTTTTAAGGGCTTGTGATTTTAGCCCAAGTCGCTTAGGGGCCCAGCGACTTAAGGCCCAAGTCGCTCTGGGGCCCAGCGACTTCACTAAAATACTTTTTGCAATAAAAAAATAAATAATGTTGATGGAGAGAGTCGAACCCATGACTTCTTCCACTTAAAATTCAATCCCAAACCATCAGGCTTAGGAAATCATTGTGATATAATTAAGCATTTAATGACAAATTTAATGTAAATGAACACAATGACAATTAAATAATCTTACTAAATGTTTAAGTACTAAACTTAACAACATAGCTACGCTTGTTCTACTGGTTGTACACATTACAACCCATATTTGCGCGGAAGGTTTGCGGTTCGATTCGAACTAGCTTCTTTTTTTATTTTTGTGGCCTTTAACTATGGTCGCTCGGTGGCTGAGCGACTTAACGGAAAACCGCTCTCCGACGGAGCGACTTGTTTTTAAAGTCGTTTTTTCAGATATACCGATCCTACGTGGACCCATTTTGAGTAATAACTTTCAATTCAACCCTATTTTGTTAATTTCTTTTGTTTTGAGCCTTATATTAGAAAAAAACAGAGGCGGCCCATGGGTAGAGCAATTCAGCTCTCTGCACAGGAGGCCCACAAGATAAAGGGCCCCAAATTTTTAAGTCCAGCCCATTAATTTGTATAAAGAAAAAAAATCATCATCAATTTATCATGAGCCCTAAACAACACACTAAATAAGGCCTATCTTTACTTATTCGGCAAAGTATGTGGGCTTTGTCCATTTCATCAAATCCAATCTATAAAGTCATATTTAATCCATTTTGTTATTCCCTCCTAACAATCTTCATCTTGGATCTTAAAATCATATTCACTCCATTTTGTTATTTCGTCTTAACAATCTTCACCTTGAAAAAAATATATTTATATGTATATAAACTTGTTTCAATTTTATTGAATTTACCACCTCTACTATAATAAAATATGATTTTTTTTTTTGGAGGGGTGTGTGTTATAGTATCAGTATTCATAATTTTTTCTAATTTGATTTCTTAGTTGTTTCGAGGGATGTATAATTCCATTGTTTTTTCTCATATTCTTTGATTAATATAGTTGATAAATTTACTCTGAGTGACTTTGTTTTAGGGCCGCTATTTTAAAATTAATAGTGAAAATTGCACCGAAAATTTACGGATTTTATGTTACAATTTCGAGATCTTTTCTCAAATTTAGTTGTGTTTTAGTTCATGTAAATGAAGAAGGGTCACTTCCCATGAAATTTAGGACACGGGACACGCTATTTAAATTTAATAAAAAAAAACATATTTTATGGTTATAAATAACGTATGATTTTATTTTTGTAATGTATTTGACTCTAAATTTAAAATATTTGATACTAAATTTAGGTAACTGAAGGTAAAATTCGACCTTAACTATAACTAATTCTAATTTCGCACCCAAACAATCTTCTAATCAATCTCTTTTGAGAATTTATTCCTCGTGTAAACTATACCATAATTAGGCGTGTGTCTAACGAGTGTCGGGTGTCCGACACGGTGTCGGACATGGAACGGCTAGTTTAAGTCCCCCAATGAATATTTCGAACAGGGCCACTGAAATTCATTGGCCGCCCCTGGAAAAAAATTCCCTTAAATGGTCATGTCCACGGTCTCCTGAAGCCATGTTAAGTCAAGATATTGTTGCAGGTTGAATATGTTTTGTGGTGGCCTCATAAAGGCCTCCTACGAGAACATAGCTCAACATGTAACATACCATGAACAAATCATGGTGGAAACCTAAGCATAGCCAATTTAAAAAATGCAGGCAACAATTATGTTTGATTAAAACAATGTTATGTTGTCAAAGTCATAAAAAAAAAAAGAAAATGTTTCCTAGAGAGAGAAAGACCAGCCGCCATCTCTAGGGCACAATTTTCTAGACATGATGACAAGGAAATCAGTGACTAAGATCAATATTCCATCTAATACTAAATCATCAGCCTCAAATGATATTATCTCTGAGAAATCAAAAGTACTAGGAAAGCCTGATGTTGATGAAGGCCTTAAACATAAGAGTATACATGAGGTAATGGGTATCCCTACCCTTGATTTTAATGAGGTTACTGATTGAGGATTGTGTTGACGAATCGAATCAAGAGGAGAGATCCCAGGATGAGACTTGGTATCAAATCCATGGCGGGAAAATCGTACGATTGATTGATGATGAGTCGGACTTGTTGCAACTAATCGATGAAGATGTGCGGCCTGAGATTGATTGCGGCGTGGCGGTGGTAGGATTTGTTGTTGGAGCAAATCCTCCATGGCAAGTATTGGAAGGCTTCCTGAAAAGAATATGGAACAAGTATGTCATTGACAAAATTTCATTCTTACCTAATGGTGTCTTCCTTGCAAGATTTCAAACTGAGGAAATGAAACAAGCGGTTCTTGGGAGTGGCTATTTTTTATTTGATAACAAGCCATTAATTATCAAGCCATGGCAGCCAGATATAGAGCTCGCCAAGGAGGATATTAAATCAGTCCCAGCCTGGATTAGAATGCAAAATTTACCTTTAAAATTCTGGGGTAAGAGTCTTTCTAAAATAGCAAATCTTGTTGGTCATTATATTAAAAGTGATGAGGCTACTGAGTTGAAAACACGGTTAGGGTTTGCTCGAGTTATGGTTGAACTCAAACTAGGGCAAACCTTTCCAAAAGCCATAAAGTTTCTGGACGAGAAAAAGCAAGTTGTGACTATTAACATTGTGTATGAATGGAAACCTAGCCTTTGTACCAAGTGCAAGCAGCTAGGGCATGAGAAGGAGCAATGTAGAAAAGGAAAGCAAACTCCCAAAACTGTCATACCAGTTAAAAGTGTGTCTCATACTCAGAAAGTGTGGAGACCAGTCAAGAAGGATATAGTTGTTCAGCAGGGGCCTAATCCTATTGTGTCTCCTGTTCAAAAAGATAAAGAATCAGAATTGATGAACACAAGTACTCCCAATACTAGAATCCAGAATACTTCTCGTGGGACTACCTCACCTATAAGACAACCTAGGCCAGGGAATGACAAGAAGATTTCTCCTTCTCCTCACCAAATGGAGGAGTTGCAGGACTCTGGCCAACACAAGACAGGGATTGGTTTGAATGGTAATGATCCCCCTGACACCTCTCAATGAATTTTGGTTTTTGGAATGTAAGAGGGATGAATAAGGAAGTGAAGCAGAGATTTGTAAATAATTTTCTTCATGCTAATAACATTGGTTTGTTTGGTTTGTTAGAAACCAAAATCAAGGTAAAAAATCTCAATAATATAGTTTCTAAGGTCTTCTCAGACTGGAGTGTGTCCACTAATAATGCCCACCATCAAGGAGGTCGAGTCTGGGTTCTATGGAAACCTCATGTGTTTGATATTAATTTCATTCAATATGATGCCCAATTTATTCATGTGTATGTGACTAATAAGTTTAATCATATGCAATTTTTTCTGACAATCATATATGCTTTCAATGGAGTGGGGGATAGAGAATCCCTTTGGTTGAATCTCAAGAATATTGCTAAGCAGGTTAATGCTCCTTGGGCCATAGGAGGGGATTTCAATTGTGTGTTACAAGCTAATGAAAGATTGGGTGGCGGGGGTATGTGAGGCCGAGACGAACGTTTCATGATTGTATACAAGAGTGTGGGGTCATGGACATTGCTGCCACGGGAGCTTTTTACACATGGAATAACAAGCAGCCTCCAGAAACAAGAGTGTATAGTAGGTTGGATAGGTGGTTGGTGAATCAAGACTGGATGGACAGTTTCTCTGATTATATTGCTAATTTTTTACCTGAAGGTCAGTTTGACCATAACCCATGCTTAGTGAGTAAAGGTCCTCTTGGGGGAAATCAGCATAGGCCTTTCAAATACTTTAATATGTGGAGTGGAGCTGCTGGTTTTCAGGATTGTGTGTCTCAAGTCTGGCAAAATGAGTTCTATGGCACTAAAATGTACAAGGTAGTTAAGAAGCTGAAACTTTTAAAACCTGGTCTAAAAAAATTAAACAAATCTCATTTCTCTGACATTGAGAATAAAGCTGACATAGCTCAACTCAGATTGAAGAAGTTGCAAGAACAGGTTAGTGCTAGTCCAGGGGACAAAGATCTCATTCAACAGGAATATGAAGCCAATCAAACTTTCAATATTCTGTATTCTGCTAAAATGGATTATCTTAAACAGAAGGCCAAGGCTCATTGGTTAAAGGATGGTGATTCTAACTCTGCTTATTTTCATGGAGTTTTGAGGGCAAGAAGGAATAAAAATTTTATCTGCCAGATTAATGATCAATGGAACAGAACTCACAATGATCAAGAGGGCATCCAGAATGCATTCTTGAGCTACAATACCATGTTGCTAGGTTCCAAAGCTCCTACTTCAAGGGTCAAGAAATCTATTGTGAGGCAAGGAAAGGTGTGCACTAAGATTCATAGGAACATTCTTATGGCTACAGTTACTAAAGAAGAGATCATAGAGGTGCTCTTTCAGATTCCTGATGACAAGGCCCCTGGTCCAGATGGGTTTTCAAGCAAGTTTTTTAAGGATAGTTGGAATATAGTGGGTAATGATGTTACTGCAGCTATCTTGGATTTTTTTGAGTCTGGCTTAATCCTTAAGCAGATCAATGCCACTCTGGTCACTCTTATTCCTAAAATAGATAGACCCACTAGTGTCCTTCAATATAGACCTATAGCCTGTTGCAATGTCATTTATAAATGCATCTCCAAAAACTTATGTAGCAGGCTGGCAAGAATTTTACCAGGCCTGATTTCTCAGAATCAGGGGGGGTTCATTCAAGGGAGGAGCATTATGGAAAACATACTCATTTGCCAAGACATTATTAGGCTATATGAAAGGAAGGCTGTCTCTCCTAGGTGTCTTTTCAAAATGGATATACAAAAGGCCTACGACACAGTGGAATGGGAGTTCTTATATCAAATGCTCAGTGCCTTAAAATTTCCAAAGCAATTCAAGGAATGGATCATGCAATGTGTACCAACAGCAAGCTATTCACTCAATCTTAATGGCAATGTCTTTGGTTTTTTTAAGGGTGAAAGGGGGTTGAGGCAGGGAGACCCACTGTCTCCCCTTCTTTTCACTGTGTGCATGGAGTATCTGTCTAGGATTCTAACTTATTCTACTGGGGTTAATGAGTTTAAATATCACCCTTTATGCAAGCAGATGAAGCTCACTCACCTCATGTTTGCAGATGACCTGTTGATGTTTTGCAAGGGAGATGATATCTCTATGATGACCATCCTAAGATCATTTGCTACTTTCTCTAAAACCTCAGGACTTCAGATGAGCAAGGGCAAATCCAATGCCTACTTCAATGGGGTTAATGAGAATTTGAAACAGGACATTTTGAGGATTTCAGGGATGGTAGAAGGTAATTTACCTTTCAAATATCTAGGTGTTCCTATTAAAACCACTAGACTTAATGCTAAGGACTGTAAGCCTCTCATTGATAAAATAGTTCAGAGAATCAAAAATTTGGGAGCTAGGAAACTCTCATATGCAGGTAGATTGGTCCTAGTTCAATCAGTTCTCAAGACTTTGCATAATTATTGGGCTAGTATCTTCATTCTACCTGCAGGAGTGTTCAAAAGAATTGAGGACATTTGTAGGAACTTCCTATGGGTTGGAGGGGTTAACTATCTGAGGTCTCCTCTTGTCTCCTGGGGGAAAATTTGTAGGCCTAAGAATGAAGGTGGCCTTGGTCTGAAATGTGCTATTCAGTGGAATAAGGTAATTTGTTGGGAAATTGGTCAGTGGTTGGCATCCAAACCGGACCTATTATGGGTCGAGATGGGTTAATGGTGTGTACATAAAAGGAGAAAACTGGCTTGAGTATGCTCCTACTAATAACTCGAGTTGGTCATGGAGGAAGATATGCTATGTCAAGTCCATTTATCAAGAATCCTACCAAAATCTCATCTGGACCATGGATCAGGGAAATGAATATTCTATTGCTAAAGGGTATGACACCATCAGAGATAAAGGGGAGAGAGTTCAGTGGCATCAGTTTGTCTGGAATAAATATACACTCCCTAAACATAGATTTCTTTCCTGGATTTATATGCATAAAGCTCTAAACACTAAGGATAAGCTTTGTAAATTCGGGATAAGTGTCAATGATACCTGTGAGGTATGTGGTTCCGAGACTGAGACGGCTGCGCATCTGTTCTTTGCATGTGTGTATAGCTCCAGAGTCCGTCAACTAGTAAGCGGATTGATTGGAAAAAATATCCCAACTGATGTTACCACAGATTGGAGGAGAGGTTTGAGGGGTTCTGGAATTAGGAGGGACTTCATCATCGCCATCATTAATGCATGCATCTATGGCATCTGGAAGCAAAGAAACCTATGTAAACATGAACGGATGCTAATTAATCCAATGAAATTGAGCAGACAAATCGTGCAGGAGGTGGCTGATCGTACCTTGAACTCCGAGGAGATTCGGGGTTACGAGAGAGAGAGAGTGGTGGAAGGATTTAGGAATTGTACCTGATTGAACCCAGATTACGACAGAGGAATCGGGTTTAACTCATGAAGGAGGTGCTTTTTTTGAGCTTAAAGGGTAAGGGATGAGTCTCCTGGGATTGTTGTCCAGAATAGGTTAGTGACTGAAAAGAGTGTGTAGTAATGTTGGTTTATGTGGGCTTGTATTGGGCCGATAGTAGTTTTGTGTCTTTTAGTTCCGGGATGGGTCTTTAGACCACTGGACTAATTGATGTATGGTCACATTTTTTCAGTAATATACTTACATTTTACCGGAAAAAAAAAAGTCATAAATTGCAACAGAGTTAACTACATCAAAAGGTTCCTTAAAATCCAAGAGTGGCTGGTATCATTAACATTGCCAACTAAATGCAATCATCATCGAAGACAGCAATGACATAAGTTCCAAACAAACTTAAGCTCTCAGAGCAATTACAAGATCATCACTGAGCTAACACAACACCAGCATGTAAATAACCACCAAAGACAACAAACATAAGCTCTCATAGAAATTGCAAGATCATCATTGAGCCAATAGAACACCAACATGTAGCATGTAAATAATCAGCAATGACAACACCAACATATAAATAACCAACATAACATCAGTAACTAGCCCAACATCAGTGACGAAACATAACCAGCCAAAGACAACACTAAATAGAGTCCATTTTCACTCCATTTTCTAATTTCCTTTTAGGAAATGGAGAGACAAGTTCCTCTCAATGGTCCGGAACGCATTTTGACAACATCTAACGATTCTAAATTTACGCATAAAAATAAAGGAAAATGAGAGTGAAAGGGAAAATTATTATTTAAAGAGATTGTGAGAGGAAATGGAGAGAAATGAAATGGAGAGGATCCATTCCCCACTAAATAACCCAGTTTCACTGAATAATCCAGTCAATCATAAATACAGTACTAAAATGACAAAACTTTGTCAAATACCTTTGTGTTGGAGTTATATGCCTCACCTTTAATTCACTCCTAGAGAGTTAATGTGAGATTGTGATGTTTTATGTTAACTTCATGCAATTGAAGTTTGGAGTTAAGGAAAACTTATGCAACGGATGCTAAAATATGCATTTGATGGAGTAATGAAGAGTATATGTAACATATGGTGGAAGTAACGCAAATGAAGACAATTGATGGAATTGCTACAAACGCATTTGCTCATTTATTTTTAATACACTATAAATACATGTTCAATCCTCCGCAAAATAATCACACAACAAAACTACAACATAATACATTCTTCTCTTCCTCCTTTATTACTACTCTCCATAATCATTTTGGGTGTTAATATTTAACACCTCTTGAGAGTTTATTACCTTGGCTATTTCAATAGTCTTTGAGGAAATTATCCTTGTACTCCCACATCATTATAGTGAAATACTTGGCTCTCTCGCCGGTGGTTTTTTACCTCTATTTCAAAGAGGGTTTTTCCACCTAAAAATCTTGGTGTTATTTTTATTGTCTTTTATTATTTCTCTTAATCTTTGGTTGAATTTATTCGCTTCCGTACTCTGTACCCCAACAAATTGGCATCAGAGCCATATTATTTTCAACTGAGATTTTTCCATAATGTCGACAAAATTTGACATAGAGAAATTTGACGGTAAAATTAGTTTCGCCATTTGGAGAGTTCAAATCTTTGTTCTTATACAAAATGGTTTAAAGAAAGCTTTAGATGGTAAGTCGAAGAAACCATCCACTATGACAGATGAACAATGGGATGAAATGGATGAGAAGGCGTTGTCCGTGATTCAACTTTGTTTATCACGTGAAGTTTTACGTGAGGTCATTAAAAGAGACGTCCATTTGCTAGCATGTGGACTAAATTGGAATCTCTATACATGACCAAGAGTCTAGCAAATAAGCTTCGACTCAAGGAACGTTTATTCACTCTCCGCATGTCGAAGGTACTCAGTAAAAACACACTTAGATGAATTTAATTCTATCATAATAGATTTGGAGAACCTTGATGTTAAAATCGATGATGAAGATAAAGTTGTCCTACTCATTGTCTCATTACCACCCTCATTTAAACACTTTAAAGAAATTATGTTATACGGTAATAATATTACATTATCCTTTGAAGATGTCAAGTCTCACCTCCTATCAAAAGAAAAATTTGATACTGAAATTAATTCTGAACAATCGGGTGAAGGTTTGGTTGTTAGAGGGAGAACATTTGAAAGAGGTAGTAGTAGTAAGAGTAAGGCCAGGTCAAAATCAAGAGGTAAAAACTCCAAATTTTGCCGATATTGCAAGAAAAAAGGACATGAAATCTCTGAGTGTACTAATCTGAAAAAGAAGCAAGAAAGAGATGATAAGGGTAAAGGTAAACAACCCGAACACCATCTTTGAAGCTAGTGTTGTTGAGTCCGAGTCCGATGGGGATGTTTTAGTTGCTGCTGATATAGAACAAAGGTCTAGAAATGAGTGGATACTTGACTCCGGTTGTACTTTCCACATGACTCCTAATAAAGATTGGTTTACTACTTATAAATCAATTAATGGTGGTCTTGTTTTGATGGGCAACGATGCACAATGCAAAGTTGTTGGTGAAGGTACAGTAAAAATTAAAACACATGATGGTGTTACTAGAACCTTGACTAGTGTCAGACATGTCCCTGACTTGAAGCGGAATCTCATTTCCTTAGGCACCCTAGAATCACTTGGGTGTAAGTATTCAATTTGAAGGTGGAGTTTTAAAAGTGTCCAAAGGTGCTCTTGTATTAATGAAGGCAAATCGATCTGGTAGCTTGTATGTGCTGCAGGGTTCTACTGTTACAGGTACTACAGCAGTTGTCTCATCTAGCGATGACACCAAATTGTGGCATATGAGATTGGGCCACATGAGTGAAAAAGGAATACATTTCCTTAACAAGAAAGGATTACTCGGAAAGCATTGTACCGGCAAGGTTGATTTCTGCGAACATTGCATTTTTGGCAAGCAGAAAAAAGTTAGCTTTTCAAAGGGTATTCATAGAACCAAGGGTACTTTGGATTATATCCATTCTGATCTTTGGGGTCCTTCAAAAGTTCCTTCAAAAGGAGGTTGTCATTATATGATGACCATTATTGATGATTTTTCCAGAAAACTCTGGGTCTATTTTCTCAAATACAAGAATGAGGCGTTTCCCACATTCAAAGAGTGGAAAACTTTGATCGAAAACCAGATTTGGAAAGAAAGTAAAAAGATTAAGAATCGACAATGGTCTTGAGTTCTGTTCAAATGAATTCAACATTTTTTCGCAAGAAGGAAGGTGTTGCGGACATCGTACCATTCGGGGACTCCACAACAAAATGGAGTAGCGAACGTATGAACAGAACTATTATGGAGAGAGTTCGTTGTATGCTCTCTCATTCTGGCTTGGGAAAAGACTTTTGGGCTGAAGCGGCATCTACAGCATGTTACTTGATAAACCGCTCCCCAAATAGATCTCTTGATTGCAACATTCCAGAAGAAGTTTGGTCAGGTAACCCTGTTGATTATTCTAATCTTAAAATATTTGGTTGCCCTGCATATTCTCATGTGAACGAGGGAAAATTGGAGCCTCGTGCTAAAAAGTGCATTTTCTTGGGTTATGGCTTAGGGGTTAAAGGTTATCGTTTATATGACCCCGAGTCTCGGAAAACCTTTCATAGCAGAAATGTAACTTTTAATGAAAATGCTATGTTATCTTCTGGAAAAGAAGTTGTTTCTTTTTATCCTGGTACAGATGATCAAGAGAATACTAGAGAGAAGGTGGAGTTTGATGTCAAAGTCTCAAAGTCAGAGGAGGATGTCTCTACTTCCTCTACTCTGCCAAATTCCAACGAACAAACCGAGATCGTTGAACAAAGAAGTCCACAACAACCACGCCAACCACAAAGACGAGGTATACCAGATCCATGGTCCTTGGCTCAAAATCTTCCTGAACAGAGGCCAAGAAAATTGAATCCAAAATATACTGACCAAAGCGCAAATATTGCTTATGCTTTGGCGCCGACAAGAGATGAATGACTACAATGAACCTAGAAATTATTCTGAGGCTATTTCCGATGCAGATTCTTCAAAATGGGTTGCAGCGATGCAAGAAGAAATTGAGAGTCTTCACAAGAATGAAACTTGGGATCTGGTGAAGTTACCTGCGGGTAAGAGAGCTATTAGTTGTAAGTGGATATTTAAGAGAAAAGAAGGCATCCCTGGTGTTGAAAGTGCAAGATATAAAGCAAGATTCGTTGTGCGAGGATTTAATCAACAGGAAGGCATTGATTTCAATGAGGTATTTTCTCCTGTTGTTCGTCACACCTCAATTCGTGTATTACTTGCTCTAGTTGCTTTGCATGATTTGGAGTTAGAGCAGTTAGATGTGAAAACTGCATTTCTTCACGGTAATCTCGAAGAAGAAATTTATATCCATCAACCAGAGGGTTTCATAGTTCCCGAGAAAGAGGACTATGTTTGTCGTCTAAAAAGATCTCTTTATGGTTTGAAACAGTCTCCGAGACAATGGTATAAAAGGTTTGATTCTTTTATGGTTGGACATGGCTACTCAAGGAGCAGTTATGATAATTGTGTTTATTTTCGAAGACATCGACGGGTCGTTTATATACTTATTGCTTTATGTCGACGACATGCTAATTCTTTGCAAAAAAGATAAGTCACTTGTTAGCAAGCTAAAGGCCCGATTGAGCAGTGAATTTGATATGAAGGACTTAGGTCCCAGCAAAGAAGATTCTTGGTATGGAGATTAACAGGATCGTCGGCAGGGAAATTAATACTATCACGAAGAGATATATTCGAAAATGCTCGACAGTTCAATATGCAAGATAGTAAACCCGTCAATACTCCTCTTGCCGCTCATTTTAAATTGTCATCCGAACAAAGTGTCCACAGACGGATCATGACAAAAGACGAATGTCACATGTCCCATATTCAAATGCCGTTGGGAGTCTTATGTATGCCATGGTGTGCACTCGGCCCGATCCGGCTTATCTTTGTTAGTGTGGTTAGCGATTTATGCACAATCCAGGCAAAGAACATTGGGAAGCCGTTAAATGGATTCTTCGATATCCGAAGGGTTCTTCGATATTGGTTTGGTATTTGATAAGCAAAGAGCCGATCCGGAGGTGTAGTTGGTTATGTTGATGCGACTACGGTGGTGATTTAGATCGAAGAAGGTCACTCTCGGCCTATATATTTACACTTTACGCTCTGCTATTAGTTGGTATTCTTCATTACAAGCCATTGCGGCTTTATCAACAATCGCGCAGAATATATTCTTGCTAAATCAAGGTATGAAAGAGGCGATATGGCTTCGAGGTTTGGTGAGCGAGTTTGGTTTAAAACAAGATATTCTTGTAGTATTTTGTGATAGTCAAAGTGCAGTCCACTTGACCAGAAATAGCAAGCATCACTCAAAAACAAAGCACATTGATATCAAGCACCATTTTATCCGAGATATTGTTGATGCAGGAAATTTAACCGTTGAAAAGGTTCATACAACTGAGAATCCTGCAGATATGTTAACCAAACCACTCACAATGACTAAGTTTGATCATTGCTTATACTTAGCTGGTATTATTCACACTTAAAAAGGATTCATTGGCGAGAGAGATTATTTCAGTGGGAAGGCGAGTCAAGGTGGAGATTGTTGGAGTTATATGCCTCACCTTTAATTCACTCCTAGAGAGTTAATGTGAGATTGTGATGTTTTATGTTAACTTCATGCAATTGAAGTTTGGAGTTAAGGAAAACTTATGCAACGGATGCTAAAATATGCATTTGATGGAGTAATGAAGAGTATATGTAACATATGGTGGAAGTAACGCAAATGAAGACAATTGATGGAATTGCTACAAACGCATTTGCTCATTTATTTTTAATACACTATAAATACATGTTCAATCCTCCGCAAAATAATCACACAACAAAACTACAACATAATACATTCTTCTCTTCCTCCTTTATTACTACTCTCCATAATCATTTTGGGTGTTAATATTTAACACCTCTTGAGAGTTTATTACCTTGGCTATTTCAATAGTCTTTGAGGAAATTATCCTTGTACTCCCACATCATTATAGTGAAATACTTGGCTCTCTCGCCGGTGGTTTTTTACCTCTATTTCAAAGAGGGTTTTTCCACCTAAAAATCTTGGTGTTATTTTTATTGTCTTTTATTATTTCTCTTAATCTTTGGTTGAATTTATTCGCTTCCGTACTCCGTACCCCAACACTTTGTACTCGGACATTGTTTTGTAAGCCGGACAAAACAACACCAACATAACCTTACAATCATCAATGTCCTTTTCCCCATCTCCCTTTGCTTTCTTCTTCTCATATCCTTCCTTCTCTTCCTTCACTTTCCCCTTCATATTTCCGTCCTCCCGATTCTTTATCTTTTTGTCCTTTGCATAGGGGCGGATTTGGGCCTAGGCTACTCGGGCTTGCCGCTTGTGTATGAAGATATCATAGAAATTGCTTTGGTCTGTTGGTTTGTAACTTGCTTTCTATGCAGGAGCCGCGTGTTCAAATCCATGTAGCCCTTTTCACCCTACTTTTCCGTTGTTTTCCATAGTAGATTACTAGATTAGTAGGTAGCGTGGGTTTCGTTGTTTATGGCCCATTGGCTTTTTCCCCATCGTATTAGGACTCCCTCTAATTTTCTATTATCTCCCCTCTTTTATTTTTTACACAAGTTTGATTATCTTACCTCTTTCCTTTTGTTGTGTGGTAAGTTTCATTTATTTTTTTTTATTATTTTCTGTCTCCTAAAAATCAACAACTCTCACTACTTTATTCATTCTTTTATTTATTATTCATTCTTTATTATTTTCTCTCTCCCATAAACTTTTCAATTTACAATATTTACCAATACTTTATTCCTCTTTCTTCTCCTTTCTTATTTTTTGTGACCAAAAGAAAGAGAAAGATATTAGGGAAATGGAGGGAGTATTTTTTTTTAACATAATTTTAGAGCTACATAGGATTATTTATTTGTTCCGTCCGTTTCAATTTTATACATTTCTTAAACTTATGTTTTAAAAATACGTGAAAAATATTATAAACAAAAAATGACATTGGAATGAATGGAGGCTATAGTTCACATAAATGAAGAATTTGCGTCTTGTTTTATTTTACAAAGTCGTAGCTCTCCATCGTAAGTTTACCCCATTTAATACACACAAATAATACTATGCAACCAGTTGTATAATAAGCATTGTACAACCCTATACATTAATCCGAGCTTATGTGTAATTTTCCTGAGTTTTGTAAGAGTTTTTTTTTTTTTGGTTAAGTGTGTGAATTCAAAAACTTTACAGCATAGCTCAGATTCTTCTAAATAAAACTCGAAAACTTTAGTACAGAGCTCGGATTCTGCATCATACAACTGTATACAACAGGTTGTATAATCTACTCATACACATTATTTTACCAATGGCCTGTGAGATTTAGTCTAATTACAAAACATTTATATAGATCAATACAAACAAATATCACTGAAATTATCTAACGAGTTCCATCTAAGTGCATTGTTGTTGCTAAAATAAATCAATATTTATAAAATACTTCGTAACAACTAATATACACCTGGTATAAAATCAATAAAATATCAAAACCTAGCTGCTAAAGGTCGTCGATAAATTACTAAATCTCGTCGACAATTTTAATGAACTTCCAAATTTGCCCCTCCCTCACACTCCCCCTAATATTTTCCTTTTTATTCAAAAACTACCTATCACATTCCAAATTTTGAAAAAAAAAAAACCCGACTCAGATTTTGAAGAAAAAAAACCCGACTCAAACGTATCGACCGCATCATTTCCGTCACGAATTCAAACATTCAACAAGGTATGTGATTTGTATTAAAAAAAATTTGTATTATTTTGTTTAGTTTGTAAATTTGTGACGGAATTAGGATAGATGCTTTGATTTCAATCGGATTAAGTCGTGTTATGCGATAATCAAACGGAATCGTTGAACAAAAAAAAAAAAAAAAACACGAATGCAAAGAATTTGAATGAAGAACTTTTTCGTCGGGACCAGGCGACGAAAAAGTTCTTCGTCCATTATGGGTCTTGGACGAAGGACTTTTCCGTCTGGGCTGGTCGGGACGAAAAAGTTCTTCGTCGTCCAAATTCAGCATTTTTTTTTTTTTTTTTTTCTCATTTCTTTTTTTTTTTTTTTTTTTTAAATAAAATTTTTTTCCGTCTTGTTTTGTTATCGTTATAAACTAATAAATTAATAATAATAAACCTCGTCCGTGCCGAACTCGTTGTAAAATTATTAATTTTATTTTCTAAATTTTTAAAAACTTATTTTTCTGTCTTTTTTGTTAGTGTTAAAAACTAATAAATTATTAATAATAATTCTCGTCCGTGGCGAACTCTTTGTAAATTTATTTTTTTCCGTCTCGTTTTGTTTACGTAAAATATTAATTATTACTAATAAACCCCGTTCGGGGTTATTTTTTTTTTTGGTTATTTTGTTATTCTTTTTTAATTTTGTTATTTTGTTATTTTTTTTAATTTTTTAATTTACTTAAACTTATATTTATAAATTCTTTGTTTTATTAATTTAAGTAATCAATGCGTTTTTATTATTTTTTGAATAGATGGCCGGTGTAGGAAATGACCGTCACGTTCGAGCTCGAAAGGGGCTCCAGTTTGAGTCTGAGGTTGGAGATGGTAGTACCGTTTCGTGGACTGAGGAGCGGTTGGAGGAGGAGCTGGTTCGGTCTGGTGATGTGATAGGTGAGGAGGAGGCGGGTTATGAGCGAGTGCGTAGGGTGCCACGTAGACGGAATGAGGAGGGGCGTTTTCAGCGGATGTCGGATGGTAGTTCTAATAGTGTGGTGGCTCCGAAGAAGAAGAAGTCGGGTAAGGATGTCTCTTGGTTGATCGATCATCGTGTTCCGGGTGGTCCGATGTTTTCCCACGTGATTCCTAGCTTTGGGGGCCACATTGCCAACACCTTATGGCCGACTCCTAATGAGGTCGGTCGACCAGTTTTGACGGGTTACCACCGGTTTGGTAAGACGAGGTTGTTAAGTTGTTGGGAACTACCTCCTGCCGTTCAGACTATTTATGACGGTACTGGTCTTTCTCACCTATTAGATTCCATGGGCGAGTATTATAACATGCCCCTTATTTCTGCTTTTGTTGAGAGATGGCAACCCGACACCAACAAGTTTCACATGCCTTTTGGGGAGATGTCCATACTCCTTCACGATGTTGCGCAGATCTTAGGTGTTCGGGTTGATGGTAACTGTTGTAAGCTGGAGAGTAATGACGGGACGTTGGCGGATCCCCTTATGTATGTTTGTGGCTTCTTTGGGATTTCATCTGACCAGTTGAAGTTGCCGTTAAACTCTAGTAAGAAGGTCCGTATTTACAAGAGTGGAGGTATATTGGTAGATGCAGTATGTGAAGTGGCGAGAGCTAATTGTGATGTTGTTTTTGCTCAGGGGTTTTTGGCTGCGGTGTTGGGGTCGACACTTTTTGTCGACAAATCAGGTGATAGGTTACGTCCTCAGTTGTTTCCTTTAGTGTATGATACTGATGGTGTACACGACTACGCTTGGGGAGCCGGTGTACTAGCCTTCATGTACCGACAGTTGGGTGTGGCTTCACGTGCTGGTGTGAAGACTATTGGTGGTTGCTTGACTTTGTTGCAATCGTGGATCTATGAGTATTTTCCTATGTTCAGACCCGGTCCACCTTCGGCAATTGACCCTACTCAGTCTCGGTCGTGTTCTTGGAGATCCGTTGGTCCCTTCGCTCAAAATGCAGATAAATTATTGGAGTATCGGAGGTTGTTAGAAGGGCTTACTTGTGCTTCCATTAGGTGGGATCCGTACGGGCCGCGTCAGGAGGAGTATCATCCCCGTACCCTGTATGCCGGTTGTGTTCGTTTCATGGACATAGCCGAGCCGTACCAGCCTGATCGGTGTTTACGACAGTTTGGGTATGTGAAGATCATACCCAATCCCATTATGAGATTGGTAGCGCATCGTCCTGCTTCGGGGATAGGGTACGAGGTTAGGGTTGGGGTTGCGGAGACTGATCATCTTTGGGATTGCTGGCAGGATCACGTGGTTCACATTTCTCGTAGATCGAGACCAGTTAGTTATAATGAGCTACGCTTGCATCATGTACCCAACAAGGGGCTATTGGAGGCATAGGTGACAAGGGGCGTACCCGGAGCCGCAAATAGTGGTTTCCCGCATGTAATACCCATAAGACACCATATGGGGTACGTACTCGGGGGGGCTCGTAAAGGTAAATAAGTATAACTATCATTCCAATGTCGCTGACCTTCTCGATCGTCAAATGCAGAAATACAACATATCACCCAATTGTACATCGTAGCATAACCATATAGATCGAAACCGTCCATCCAATGACCCGAGCCACACGGTATCTGATCCATAAATGTAATTCTAGCTACCTCCGCATCAAATCTCCTTGGGCCATAAATATGTTCACGGTAAAGGGGACTACAGATTTCCCTAAGTAAATCTGTTCTAGCCATCGTGAAATGAGATTGGTCACCCCGAACAACATGTGAGATAACTCGAAAACCACAATGACCATCTCCGGAAGGATTAAACCACGCTTCTAAATGCTCGTGAAACCATGAAGGCAAAAATTGATGATAAGGAAACTACCTCCAATGACCAATGGTGTAGTCTACCTCAAGAGGTGCGCAATACGATGTGCCGAAACTCCCCGTACTCGTGGTAGCAGTGGTAGACGGTGTACCGGGGCCCGTTTGAGTGGATCGGGGTGTACTAGACGGAGTAAAACGAACCGTCGGACTAGAACGGGGAGTAGACGACGGAGTAACAGGAACCGTCAGAGTAGAACGGGGGGTACTAGACGGAGTACGTTGGGAAGACGCGTTTCTTTGGGGCGTAGCACTGCCTACTCGAACCCGAACCCGTACATGCTCAACGGCGGACGGATCTCTACGAGTTCCCCTACTCGGACGTCCTCTAGGGTTCTCCTTCTCCCGAGGCTCGTTTACATCCTCCTGTTCCGGATGTATCTGAGAGTAAAGGGCATCGAACATGGATGATCTCATAATCGGATCTGCATTCCGAATTTTATCGAATAACTCCTCCAATCGATCATCGTCACAAGTCGGCATTGCCTCCGAACCATCGTACTCCAACTTCCTCCAAAATGCATGTAACACATCAACAGGGACCCGAGATCCGTTTCTAGCAATGCGATGAAGTGAACAAGCACATAACAAACCAAGTGTAGTAGCCTTTACACAACCGCAATCGATCATCAAGGCATCTTCCGTCATCTTGGCACCTCTTTCGAATTCTTCACGCAATTCACTGATGGCATTCTTTGATATTTTATAGGAAAGTCTGGAAAATAATCGCTGAATCCCCGTCAACCGCCTCGATCTAGATAACTCCAACGAGTGTCGGATCTCAAGATGTTGCGTTTCCATCAAAGAATGAAACTGAATCCAGATGCTATCAACTGCCAGTTTCACGCTATTCAACCATCTCTTCAGATTCGCATGAGCCGACTCAACCCGGGATGTAGAAGTATTCCCAAAATGAGTTATCTTGTTCGTTCTATACTTGGCCCATTTTTCCAAGTGCGGGAACCATTGCCTCTCAATATAAGCCGCTACTCCCGCCCATTCCCTTGCCAATTTGCCCCACGCAACATTAAACTTATCTTCGGTGTCCGCCTCGACAACCGCTTCAAACAAGTTAAAAGTTACGTGCTTAGCCCAACTATCCTGTTTCGTGATATCAAGTGCTTTCGTCTCCACGTTAGAATATATATGCCAAAGACATAGCAAGTGAGACGAATCCGGAAAAACAATGGGAATCGCGTTCAACAAACCCGCCCGCAATCGTAACAATAGCATTAGGTTGAACGGCATCATTGAGAAGGGCCTTCAGTTTCCGTAGGACCCACAGATATTTCTCCTCGGACTCATGCGTCACAAGAGCATACGCGATGACAAAGCTCTTCCCAACGGGTGTGACTCCAACCATCTCAACAAGCGGAAGACGGTATTCATTTGTCTTGTACGTGTAATCGATCAGTACCACAAAATAGTATGATCGAAACATCTTAACGGCTTCTGGATGAGCAATGAACACGTGGGTTAGCTCATCGGTCTCCTGATCAGTGACCCAATAATGAACGTACTTATGCTGAACCGCAAGTGCTAACATCTGTTGTGCCGGGTTTCTCCCATCTCTTTCCTCGGCCCTTACTTTCTCAGAACGATTGTAGATTTGTTGCCGATTAGGTCTTGACTTTTCCGGATTCCGCTGATGCAAACCCGCACTAATAATTGCCGGTCTAACGTGAGCTCTAACTTGGGCATCGATATAAGCCAACTCCTCGTCATCAAACTTTGCAAAGTATCTGTCGCCGTCACAATACAACGTTAAACCATGATTATGAAACCCGAATCTCATCACAAGCTGCCACTTATTCTCTTCTAATTCAACAACTTTCATTGAAAATTTGCAATTGCACCACGCGGTAGCCGTGTTACCCCTCATTAAAGAATCGGCATCCTTATTTACGAGACCTTTTCCACCCATCCGACAAACAAAATAATGTTGTCTCAAATTAGGTATTACGACCAACTTTCTTGTTGCTTGCTCTTTTTATACCAAACCCGAGTCGGAGTCCGATCTCATATGCCCAATTAAACGCTTGAATACTAGATGCAAAGAACAAGCTAGTCTTAAAATGATCTGAGTAATCAATACCGTCACCATCGTTAATCACCTGCGCACGCATTTCAATAAATTAGTTATTAATTAATTATTTGCTACTTTAACGAGCAGTCGGAGTAAATAAAAAATAATATAAAAATAATACAAAGACAGTAATAAGTTATTTTATACAAAACGAGTCGGAAATATTAAAGATAAAAATTTAATATAAAGACGGTAATTAATTATTTCAATTGTTTTATAATACAAAAACGGTATTTAATTATTTTATACACAACGAGTCGGAAATATTAAAGATAAAAAATAAAAAAATATAATACAAAGACGGAAATTAATTATTTTATACAAAACGAGTCGGAAACAAAAAAAAAAACGCGGTTTGGGCCTTGGACGAAAGGATTTTTCGTCCAAAACCAGGCCTGGACGAAAAATTCCTTCGTCCATAATGGGCCTTGGACGAAGGAATTTTTCGTCCAGGCCTGGTATTGGACGAAAAATTCCTTCGTCCAAGGCCCATTATGGACGAAGGAATTTTTCGTCCAATACCTGGTCTGGACGAAAAATTTCTTCGTCCAGGCCCAGTCCGTGTAATTTTTTTTTTTTTTTCAATTGCTTTTTCAAATAAATCCGTCACAAAATCTATCATAATTCCGTCTACATTCATGACATCTATCCTAATTCGGGATTCAAACGATAATAAAACATAAATTTTTAACAAAACTAAATCGTATACTAACCTCGTTACTAGCTTCATTGTTGGAATCGTTGTTAAAATCGTTCCCGTTCATGTTGTTAATTACAAAACCCGACTTCTTTTTTTGTTTGAAATATTTTAGTGAGACGGTGACTTGTGTTTTAGTGAGACGGAAATTGCATTTGTGTTTTGAGACGGAAATAAACCCGACTTCTTTTTTTGTTTGAAATATTTTAGTGAGACGGTGACTTGTGTTTTAGTGAGACGGAAATTGTATTTGTGTTTTGAGACGGAAATTGCATTTTGGTGATACGGATATGGAGTTATGATATGGAGGGCAAACTTGGAAATTTACGTTAATTGTCGACGATATTTAGTAATTTGTCGACGACGTATAGCAGGACCCTATCAAAAATAGTTATTTATAATTACCAAGTTTTGTCATGTTTGGTCAAAATATTAGAAAAGAGAAACGTAAAATATACTCTATAATAATATTGGGTAAAAGATATAACCTTTTAATGTATTTTGAACCTCGGGAAAAAAAATTAGCCTAGATGCATACAATTCCTGGTTCGTTTGCATCAAAAAATCAATAAATCAAACAAGGCTAAAAATCACTCGAAAAATCAATGAATTAAACTCGTTTCAAATAAAATGCAAAATTAATGTTAAATTACAATGAAAAACCACATTTAAAGCCAGGTCCATTTATCTCCTCTTTTTTGTCCTTCAAACAGGGAGATTCATGTAGGATCTCATCAAAAGGGATTTTGGCAAATGGACAGGACACTAACCCACTTAAATCCGTGATTTCCAAACCCTCAAACCCATTTTCAGAATTAGGGATTCCAGGGGCGGATTGGGGTTGGGGTTGGGGTGGGGGAAGTGAGGGCATGGGAAAGGGAAAAAAAAAAACTGGAAAAAAGAGAGAGACTCTGCGATAAACACAAACCACACAACCCAAACAAACATCGCTAAATACAAACAATAAGACAATAATCGACTTACCAGTCACCACAATACCACCACGACACCACCACCTGCCGCCGGCCTCCTCCTTGGCTCATCTTTCCTCCGGCCGTCACGGCGTCACCGTCTGCCTGGACTCCATCACTCGCGGTAGTCGACCAATCGGTATGTGTTCTTATAATCTTATTAATTCGATTAATTTGTTGTTGATTGTTTTGATTAATTCGATTAATTTGTTCTTATTAGTTATTAGTTTGATTAATTCGATTAATTTGTTCCCCAAATTCAATTAGTTTGTTCTTATTAGTTTGATTAATTTGTTCCCAAAAACCTAGATCCCAAATTTGTTCTTATTAGTTTGTAAATTTATTTATCTATTTGTGTAATTATTGGCTTGTGTTAGTGTAGATTGATTAATTGGTTAATTATCTCATTTTTCTCAAACCCTAAAGGCCTAAATCACTGACTTACATACTACATAGCAATTAATTTCGACTTTAATTGTCTGTTTGTTTGTAGATTGAATCATTGATGATGAAAAAGAATAGCTTAGAATATTTATCCGATATACCTTTCTGTTAGCATAATATTCTCCTAATATCATGCTGTTAGTTTAGAATATTTGCATATACGATATTTATTATGTACACACTATGTATTCCTAAATTAGGGGATTTTGTTAAGGATATTAGTTAGGTTATTCCTAATTACTAGCATCAGAGAGGTGTATATATTGCCTTGGCTAATACGTTGAATAATACAGAACACTTTCACACAAAAACACTTTTCTTCTGTTCTATATTTATGTCAACATGGTATCGAGAGCAGGTTAACAAATCCTGTCTTTCGTTTTTTTTTCTTTTTCTTTTCTTTTCATCTCCTTAATTTCCTTCTTTTTGTTTTCATCGTCTTCTTCGTTCGATTAAAATGGTTGACGATAAGAAGAGCGGTGGTTCTCAGACTGTTCAAAATCCGACTTATGCTCTATCCCAACAGGACGGTACGGGGGCAAAAATCACTCATGTTTGCCTCGTTGGACCGAACTATGAGGAATGGGCGAAAGGTTTTCGAGTTGCGTTGGGAGCTAAAAGGAAATTAGGTTTTATTAATGGTACTTTGAAGAAGCCATCCGATCCTACTGAATTGGAGGAATGGACGGCAATGAATTATTTGATTGTTGCGTGGATTTTTAATACTATCGGGGAAAAGGTACGACCTTCTATTTCTTATCGCGTGGCGCTTTCGTGAATTATGGGAAGATATTCGTTTACGTTTTACTGTTGGTAATGAAATCAAAATTTATCAAATTCAATGTGATTTATCCGAGTGTAAACAAAAACCCGGAGAAACCATAATGGATTATTACGGTCGCATAAAGAAATTATGGGACGATATAAATGATTTTGATGCATTACCCTCGTGTCAATGTTCTGGTTGTCACTGTGATTTGCCTAGTACTTTGCGCAAGCGACGTGAAGCTGATCAAGTGCGTGGGTTTCTTATGGGCCTCGAGTCTTGTTATGCGAATGTTCGTTCGCAGCTTTTGGGTACTACACCTTTCCCTCCAATTCAGATGGTTTACTCGCGTCTTGTGCAAGAAGAGGAGGTCCGTAACGTTGTTCAGTCCCGTGTGGAGGCTGCTACACCCATGGCCTGTGCCGTGACTGGAAATGGGAAACAGCAGCAGGGGAATACACATGGCACTCGTCCTCATTTTAAGTGCACTCACTGCAATAAAGATGGGCACACGGCTAGTCGCTGCTGGGAGAAGCACGGGTTCCCAGTGGATCATCCTCGGCACACTGCTCGGGCAGGGGAGAGTTCAGCGGCAGCGTCAACATCAAATCCCAAAACAAATGCAATTTTTGGTGAGACTCCCGCTGTTACAAATATGGTGCGCTTGAATGGTAAGACTCTTTACAAATGGATCGTCGATACGGGTGCATCGACTCATGTTTGCTATGATGCAGATTTACTTGAATCATGTGTTAATATAACTCCTATCAATATTGGTTTGCCTAATGGTGCAAGTTTGATTGCTAGCAAGGCTGGAACTGTCAAGATAAATGACAAATTGTCTCTCTATAATGTCTTATTCGTTCCGTCTTTCAACTGCAATCTTCTTTCAGTTTCGCAACTTTTATCCACACAACAATTAAGTGTACAATTTACTAATTCGCATTGTGTGATACAGGACCATGCCTCGACGACGATTGGTGTGGGTGATCTTTCGGATGGGCTTTTCTACCTGACAATGGAGGAACCACTTCGTGTTAATGTTGTGACCGAACAAGAAAGTGTTGAGTTGTGGCATCAACGAATGGGACATCCTTCCTCTCGAGTTATGAAGCACATCCCCTCTGTTTCTGGTTTTCATAATTCTCATTTTTCGTCTTGCGATATTTGTTTTCGAGCCAAACAGACCCGTATTCCTTTTCCTTTGAGTGATAATAAGGCTGATAATTTATTTGATTTAATACATTGTGACGTTTGGGGACCATATCATCCTAATCGGGCTTGTGATTCCCGCTATTTTTTATCGATTGTTGATGACTATTCACGTTGTGTTTGGGTTTATTTGCTGAAAACTAAGGACGAAGTCCCTCGTCTACTTCGTGATTTTTTTGCTTTAATTGCTAGACAATTTAATGGTCATGTAAAAACTGTGAGAAGCGACAATGGGACAGAATTCAAGGGGGTCATTCCTTATTTTCGTGAGCATGGAATTATTTTTCAAACCTCTATGGTTAAGACACCCCAACAAAATGCTCGGGTTGAGAGGAAACACCGTCATATTTTAAATGTCGCGCGTGCCCTTCGTTTTCAAGGTTCTTTACCTATTGATTTTTGGGGTGAATGTGTCTTGACAGCGGCTCACTTAATTAATCGTACACCTTCTCGAATCTTGCAAACTAAAACACCGTTTGAATTATTGTTTGATCGCATCCCAGATATGAGTCTACTTCGGGTATTCGGATGTTTGTGTTATGCGAAAAACATGCATTCTAAAGATAAATTTGATACCCGGAGTCGTCGCTGCGTTTTTCTTGGCTACCCATTTGGAAAGAAAGGTTGGAATTTATATGATCTTGAGACGGGTATTTATTTCCAGTCCCGAGATGTCCATTTTCTTGAAGATAAATTTCCTTTTGCTATGTCTGACAATGTTACTGAGTCACTAGAATTAGCCGAGGACCATAGTGATTTTCAGTTTTCTGATATTCCCTTACATATGGATTCTCCTACCCATAGCGTCGAGGGGGGGTCCGGACAGCAGCTGCAGCAGCAGCAGTCTCCGTCTGATCAGCTAGTCTCTGACGACACAAGTGCACATCCCGAGCCTTTGAGTCCGACTAATTTAACACCACCTGATCAGAATATAGCAAGGGAAGATGGTGATGGTAATGCGTTCTCTGACATCTTGGATGAAACAGCGGACAACACTAGCAGCAATGTGGTAAACGAAGAGATGGGCCGAGGTAAACGAGTTAAATTTGATAATACTCGTAATAAGGATTTTGTTAAATGGGATAAGATCAATGAACACATTAACACGACTTTGGTTTCCTCTAGCTCATCACCCACAACAACGTCTGTCACAGGTACTCCGTATTCTATTGCTAATTATGTTAATTGTACAAATTTTTCGTCTGCACATCAATCCTTTCTTGCAGCTATCACAACTGACACGGAACCCACTTCTTTTAAAGAAGCTATTCGTGATCCCAAATGGAAGAAAGCAATGGAGGAGGAAATTGACGCTTTAGAGGCCAATAATACTTGGTCCGTGGTGGATTTACCGTCTGATAAATCCGCGATTGGCTGCATGTGGGTCTATAAAATAAAACGGAAATCAGATGGGATGATTGAGCGTTACAAAGCACGGCTCGTAGTTTTTGGAAATCATCAACAAGAAGGAATTGACTTTGACGAAACTTTTGCCCCTACCGTCAAAATGGTCACGGTTCGCACTTTTCTCACTGTTGCGGCCATAAATAATTGGGAGTTACATCAAATGGATGTTCAAAATGCTTTCCTTCACGGTGATTTACAAGAAGAGGTGTATATGAGACTTCCACTTGGTTTCAGTCATGGGTTGCAAGGAAAGGTATGTCGTTTACATAAGTCCCTGTACGGTCTTCGTCAGTCCCCGCGTTGTTGGTATGCTAAACTTGCCGCTGCTTTGTGTGAGTATGGCTTTTCTTATAGTCCGTGTGATCATTCGTTATTCATTTATCGCAAGGGTTATATTGTGCTTAATGTTCTTGTCTACGTTGATGATTTGGTGATTGCTGGAAATGATAGTGTTGCTATTAGTAATTTTAAAAATTATCTAAGTCACTGTTTTCGTATGAACGACTTGGGTAAATTAAAATATTTTTTGGGACTTGAAGTAGCACGGAACTCCAGCGGCATTTTTCTTTGTCAACGAAAATATACTCTTGATCTGTTAACCGAAACTGGGCTTCTTGGTTCAAAACCGGCCCCTGTTCCGATGGAAGAAAAACACGAGCTAGCACTGAAGGTTGAACCGTTGTTCTCCGAGCCCACGAAATACCGTCGTCAGGTCGGCAAGCTAATTTATCTTACGCTTACCCGTCCTGAGATTAGCTACTCGGTTCATATCCTTTCACAATTTATGAAAGCTCCTTCCCAAGATCATTGGGATGCTGTTATTCGGGTTGTTCGTTATTTAAAAGGTAATCCCGGTCAGGGGATTTTGTTAAGGGCTGATACTTCCATGGAACTTGAGGCCTATTGTGATGCTGATTATGATAGTTGTCCTATTAGCCGTCGGTCACTATCTGCGTATTTCATTTTTCTTGGTGGTTCACCGATTTCTTGGAAGACTAAGAAGCAAGCTACTGTTTCCCGTTCATCTGCTGAATCCGAATACCGTGCCATGGCTTCCGCTACATGTGAAATCCTTTGGTTAAGAGGCTTGCTTCGTAGTTTGGGTTTTGAACAGTCCAAAGCGATCCGACTTCATTGTGATAGCCAGGCGGCTATACATATTGCTAATAATCCCGTTTTCCATGAACGAACAAAACACATTGAAATTGACTGTCATTTTGTTCGTGATGAGATTGTAAAGGGAACTATCGCGCCGTCATATGTTCACACTACTACTCAACTTGCGGATATATTTACTAAGGCTCTGGGGCGTACTCAGTTTCATCGATTGTTGGGCAAGTTGGGCATCGCTAACCCCCATGCTCCAACTTGAGGGGGGGTGTTAGCATAATATTCTCCTAATATCATGCTGTTAGTTTAGAATATTTGCATATACGATATTTATTATGTACACACTATATATTCCTAAATTAGGGGATTTTGTTAAGGATATTAGTTAGGTTATTCCTAATTACTAGCATCAGAGAGGTGTATATATTGCCTTGGCTAATACGTTGAATAATACAGAACACTTTCACACAAAAACACTTTTCTTCTGTTCTATATTTCTGTCAACACTTTCGTTTGAAAAAGGGTAGTATATCAAGAGAAAGCTTTTCTAATACGTGCTTGAATATTGAAATTTGATCCATGTTTATCCTTCGGCCATGTAGACCATTTTAATTTCTACATGGAACGAACTTTTATCGGACTTCCTAACAATTATGAAGTATAGCTTGGTGAATCTTGAATATCTTGTTCAACTAATCAAACAAAACCCTTATAATCAATAATTATATCAAATTTAATGGGAAGCAATTCCTCATATTGTGGAGTATTTATCCTAAATAGACCTCTAATGATGAACGAAACAGAGAGGTTCGGTAAGCGAGAATAATAGAGTTCATAGCGTAGAAGCCTTTCGTACTTCTGTTAGAAGCGCTTTTGAATCGGTCTATTTATTAAGCTGTAAATGATGTAACAGGATGAATCAGAATGATCGGTTATACCCCCTTTACCTTCATATGGTAAGGGCAGGGATGTGACGAATGGGAGATACTCTAGCCTAATCTTCGGCACCAATCTTACTGATGTCGTTATTACTGGTAATTTTCCGGTCTTATTTTAATGTATAAATGTTCTCCGCAATTTTTTTTCTTAGTGTGCCACCCCTTTACGCAAATCCTAGATCCGCCCCTGAGGGAATCCATAGCCATGAATGACTGAATAGTGTAGCAATAACTCAGGAATTTTAGTAATTGATGAAGCCATAATGAGGAAAGAGTTTGTTTCTTTAAGATCACAATCATCGTCTGATGAACAAGGAAAGAAGGATGAGAGATAAGCGAGAAGTGAAGAGAGAGAAGAGAAGAGGAGGCGATTGAGGATATAAGGTTTGCTGAGGGAAGAAGTGAAGGGAATAATGAATGATATGGAATCTCTTTTTTCAATTAAATGGTAGGTAGGAGTCGTCGGTAGGTTTTATAAAAATACATACAAAAAATAAGTTTAGCGGAAAAGACCTCGTTTGATCCCTGGTACGTATGGAGACTGATCCGTCACTCCGGTTTAAACCAAAGATTGCGGATTCGGAGGTAAAGTTACGGTTAGGGAAGGTGTTCTGCACCCAGACCGCCCATCAAACTGACGGCCTCTACTATTTATTTGTAATATTATATATTTGACAAAAAATAAAACAAAAGGTTATAAAACTATTTTATACAAGACAAGATACAAATTATATACAAAGACAAGTTAACTAAGTTAGTATATATACAATTATACAAACAAATAGAGAAAAATAAAAAAATTAAATAGAAAGAGTAAAGAAAACTTATTTGATATTGGTACCATCAGGCCTATTTGCCTATTTGGATCGACTACGAATGAATTTCGACTTTATCGTAGATTAATGACTTTTATGCACTTATATGGAACTGGTACGATTTAATGTATGAATTGATAATTGAAACTGAGATACTCCCTCCTATTCGGAATAACTGTCCCATTTGGATAATGGGACGAAAATTAAGGAATGGAGTTAAAATAATGAAAAGTATTGTATAGGGGTAAGAATATAGGAGTTAAATAATGAAAAATATTGAATAGGATGGGTTAGGGGTGATTGGGGTGGTAAATAAAGAAAAGAGCCAAGGGTAGGAAAGTAAAAAAAACATGTCCAAATATGGCAAATGGGATAGTTATGTGAATAGACGGAAAAGACAAATGGGACAGTTATTCTGAATAGAAAGAAGAAGTATATTTAAGACAGATGATATGAGAGCATCCACAACAATAAAAAAATTTTGTTGTTTTTTGTGGGCCCTTAAACTATCCACCTCAATTTATCAAAAGATGATATTTTTGTCAAAAATATTACACAACAACAATAAGTTTTATTAATCTTCAATCCTCCACCTCATCCTTTCTTCCCTCCTACATCACATAAAAAAGTCACAGCAAAATCTCATTAATATGTCAAACAAATAAATTGCTCATACCATACAAGTGATAAACTACGGGTAAACTACAACAACCAAATTGTTGGTGCCATACACCAAACTACAAATTAAAAATATTTAATCTAATAAATGATCGTAATCATGTCCGAACGATGTGCTAAGGTTGCAACTTTCCTCGGAAAACGGTCGAATGTGGTGATTCTTCACTATATACAATATATATGTCGATCAAATGAAGCACCCAACATTTGGGAGAATTTTTTGGTGAAATTTTTATTAAAACAGGGAAGCATTAACCTTATTTATACAACAAGAAGGTATTGCCATTAAACTTAGACTCTTACTTTTAACCAACAAAGTAGTGAATGTAGTAAGTAGTCGTTGGATGGAAATGATAGTAGTAAACACAAAGTAATGAAATTCTAAAATGTATCATAATAGTCATAACATCATACATGATTGTGTCTTGCCCTCTCCCATATGTGTTCAATTAAATCTTTAGTGAGGGCTTTGTTGTCTTCTTTGTTTTCTAAAGCAGCTTGGTTACCAACATACGAAAAGATGTCTACTTTATATCCCGTACCATGTTCAGCTGCTTGTACACTTGTTTGGCTATCTTCATCTTCGTTAACATTGTATTCACTTGGATCTTTGTAATTTGCGTATGACTCTCGTTCATTCTCTACAATCATATTATATAAGATAATGCAAGTCTGCATTATTTTCTCAAGCATACTCTTCTTCCATGATAGAGCCGGTTTACGAGTAATCGCAAACCTAGCTTGTAATATTACAAAGGCACGTTCCACATCCTTTCTTGCACTCTCTTGTGCAGTAGCAAAAGTTTGTTCCTTTGGTGTTTGTGGATGGGGGAATGATTTTATAAATGTAGACCAACTTGGGTAGATGTCGTCAATCAAATAATATGCAGTATTATATTTATAACCATTTATCGTGTACTCAACACTTGGAGCTCGTCCATTTAACACGTCATTAAAAAATAGGAGAACGGTGGAGAACGTTTATATCGTTACACGAACCTGGTATGCCAAAAAAAGGAATGTCATATCCAGAGGTCTTGTGTTGCCACAGCTTCCAAGATGACCGTTGCCCTCCCACTTCTACCTTGGTATGAACCCTTCCATGCAGTGGGACAATTTTTCCATTCCCAGTGCATACAATCGATTGAACCGATCATACCCGGAAATCCTCTATCCTCATTGATTTGTAATATTTTTCGTAGATCATCTTGATACCCGTCGTTGTGAGTACCAAAAATAAGATTTATAATTTCCTATTAAGACTAACCTAGGCTAGTGGTAACAGGGTCGAACCACAAAGAGGCAGACGTAATTTCTAGCTATCTAATTATAGTCTAAGGTAACGAATGTGGGGGTTGAGTTGAATTGGTCTATAGCTAAGAATAAATAAAGACAATAAACTAAAAAGACGGCTTAAACAGATAAAGAAGGAGTACTAGGATGGTCGGTTCATTACAGCTTCGGCGGCAGCATGCTAAGTCGGTCTGAATCAAACACAGGTGAGGTGGGAAACAAGAGGTCCTCTCGGTCCACTCTTAACAAATAGCATCTTTCGATCTCGCTATAGGTCCCTAATATCACTAATACTGACTCTCGTCCTAAAAAGTGACTAACGGTCTAAACTATACCTATCTTTCGATCTCAGCACAGTTTAGTCATCTTAATTGGTGATCAAACAACTTTCCCTATCTTTCGATCTAATGGATCAGTCATAAATTAAGCATCTAACTAGTCGCATGCATTCGATTCATTAAATACAACATTAAAATCAATTAAAACGAAAGGTAACCTCACGAGGTCAGTCGATCGACCAAGTATGTCAGTCGATCAACTGACACGCGAATTCAGTCCAATTTAATACTATGCCGCCTACGCCATAATTCGCCTACATCCTAGCACAATTGATTTAGCTACTCATGCTGAAAGTGATAACAACAATAATACTAGGGCACAAAAGTATTGAACTCATAATTAAAGCGGTAGGACAAACAATTAACATGCAATAATAAGATGGTTTCGGGAATCTAACTATCAATTCTACGCTAATAACGAAATAAAACGAACTGAAAGTAGAACAGGAAGAATACCGAAAATCGCAGGAGAACAGTAACGGAGTGATTAGAAGTATGAATAAAAATCCGATACAATCAATATCCCAAACCCTAACTATGATATTCTAAAATTGAATGTGAAACTTAGATAAAAACTTGATACTAAACTGATGTTTCTAGGTTATGTTATATAGCCACTAACGTAACTTTATTTCCTAAACCTAATATAACTTTGGGCTTCAAGATTCACGGTCTTTTAATTCTCGTCTGTAATAGCAATTGGGTCGATCGACTGCTAGGACTGGTCGATCGACTGGTCTTCAGTATACAGTAGCTTCTGGAACCCGATGGTTGGTCGATCGACTGCTAGGACTGGTCGATCGACCGCTTGAGCTGCTACTTGACTTCTATAAACTCGTGGACTTGCCTTTTGGGCCTTGAATTACGCACCAAGCTCGTTCCTCGGGTGAATACTTCACGTCATATGCAATGCAGGATACTCGGGGACAGATTTAGCTCAATTTCCGCTGGATTCTTCGCATTTCTGCAATAATGTACAAAATATGGAAGTAGACGGAAATAGGGAGAAATGTAGCATAAACTACATGAATGAGCTCTGAAATGCGTGTAAAATGGGATGTAAAACATCATATAAAAGATACACATCACATCTTCTGTTGGACTCTGCAAGTATTCATCACCAAATTGTGTTATAACTGCAATAGTGAAATGTTTAAGAGACATCCTAGTCGTTGAGTCACTTAGTCTCAAATATCCGTCTACCCTATCCGACGACTCTTCATATGCCATCATTCGTATAACAGCTGCACATTTTTGTAAGCTTGAAATGCTAAGCCTGCCACTAGCATCCGGGTTTGGTTGAAAAAAACGCTCATTTTCCATTACACCCGCCACCAAACGGAGAAATACTTCTTTACGCATACGAAATCGACGACGAAATAGATGATCAGGGTACGTTGACTGCGGGGAGAAATAATCGTTGTATAATTGCTCGTGACCTTGCTCTCGGTTTCTTTCAATGTAATTTCTCTTATAACCATAAGCTCTTCGAGGTTTCCATTTTTTTTTAAGCGAGAACACATACATTTGAGTGCAAGTGATCTTAATTTAGAAGACTCCTCGTCCGGCGACGAAGATGAGAAATATGTATCTTCCATTTGAAATGTGCAGAGAGGGTTAAATGATGATAAAAGTAAATGAGTATATACGTAGATTTGAAGCAAACAAAACTAGATGTTAGGAAACACACACATTGCTCATTTATTATATTAGTAATGCTAATAAACTCCTATATTTGCTCTAACAATGCTACTACTGCTCCTATATTTGCTGTACCAATAATTCACAAATTAAGTAATGTGATTGCTAACTAGCCTATTCTTTAGGCTTAGTCTTAGGCTAATGACTCTCCTTAAACTTATATATTTGTTAGCCAAGATTAAAGTACAAAACAAACAATTCAATTATTAGCTGATACTTTTGCTCATAAAAGTCATTGAACTTACGCATTATATGAAAACTACTAAACTTATGCATTAACAACCAAAATAGAAACTTCAGACTGAATGCATTAACAAACTGAACACATTACTAAATTGAACACATTACTTAAGACTAATAAGACTTATTTTATAGATATTCACTAAGGTCATTCCATAATTTAGCCTTCATTGCCTCTTCAGCCGGAGTTAAAGTCGCCGTCTGCAACAAAGTTTGATACATGTTCATCTTACGGCTCCATACAATATTCGCCTTCTCCATTTCTGTCTTATTAATTTCTTCTTCCAGTTTTTTCAAATCCAACTCATACCTCTTATTGTCTAATTCAAATTTTTTCTTCTCTTGCTCAAACAAAGACAACCTGAACAATTGTTCCTCTTCTTTGCGCGCTAACTTCTTGACTTCGATATCGTAGTTTTTATCAAGTTGTTTCGATATCTCTACCATATCATAATCTTCATTCACCACTATGGCCTTACCCTTGTTCCTTTTCGCCGCTTTTATACCCATGAGACGTTTGCTCGGACTACCATCCTCATTTTGACTTCTTTTACTACAACTAGCATTATAAGGTGTAGGTGTAATGTCGTCGTCTTTGAATTTCTTCCTATAATTGCCTAATATTTCCTTAAATTTATTATAAGCTCTCAAAATTTCCCATTTTTTTTCAAACCTAAAAGGTTTTTTATGCAAAATCCTCGCATTTCTCATTACGTCGTTCTCGTTCATCCCGCTCGACTTATGCCTATAAGCTTTCTCATAATAAACAACCCACTTCATAACACCTGCTGAAATTCTTCGAAATCGACCGGACAACATCGGGATTCCTCGATCATGAAACTTAGTTGGGTTTGCAGCTTGAGCCTCATCAAATTTTTCCTTTATTTTATTCCACATTCTGAATTTTGTTTGATTGGTACCAACCTTGGCATCCGATGAGACTCTCATAAATGACGATAAAAGAGCCTCGTCTTCAAGGTAAGACCAAGTAATTTTGCCATGGGCTGTGGTTTCATCGACTTTGGTATTTTCGTTTTCGTTTTCATTTTCGTCTATAGGGGAACTAATATTTTCCAAATGCGGAAAAGTGGACGGATTTTGATCGCAGAAGTGCGGATTATCGCCAAACAACATTCTTTGTGAACTTTGTTGAGATGATACCAAGGGTATGATTGTTGGTCTTATAGTTTGTTGAGTGGGTATAGATGGTGAACTTTGTAGAGAAGTATTTTGACTTTGTGGTAATTGTAGATGGAGATTGGGTGATGGGTTTTGATTTTGTGAAAATTGTTGTTGAAATTGTAAGAATGAATGGAGAAAATTGGGATCTAACAAGGGATTTTATGGGTTTCTTGTATCTTTTCCATTCATATTGATATGCAAAAAAACAAAATGGAAAAAGAGATGGACAAAATGAAGCAAGCAAGAATGATAGAGTTGTTACTGATAACATATATAAATTGACCATGCTGAAACTAGCCGTTGGTATGCATGCCACACATAAGCAAAATTTAAGCCACATGGGCCTAATAAAAACAATAAATAATACAAAAAACAAAGACGCTTCAGCGTCACTCTCATCTCATTTAGATGAGTTCCACGAAAAATCTTTTTTTGATAAGTTGTTTTTGTTGTTGTAGGGTAGTAATTGTAAAAATATCAACTTTGATTAGAGATCTTATTATTGTTGTAGATGGTCTAAGAGTATAATATTTTGGATTTGATATGTCAATATGTGTCTGGTATATTTGTGAATCACGTCCGTCAACAAATGTATTTATAGCTCACACAACTAGTGTTGTATTTGGCTTTGAATTTCAGCCTTTATCAATTTCTTCATGTAATATTATAAAGTAATATGGCAACTTGATCCTATTTTAAGGGGGCTGATTTATATCGACGGCGTTTTAGTAAATATCGATGACGTTTTTCCAAAAAAAGACGATAACTGCCCTTCCACTCATCCAACACTTTCTCTCTCTAAAAAATTTCCTCTCAACTTCAACTAAATTAAAAAAAAACAACAACAACAACAATTAACAACACGACGGATCTCGAATCACCGGTACTTAAACAACTTAATCGCTTCATTATTTAGTTTTTTTTTTGCGCACCGTTAAATCTATTCGATAATTGATTTACGTCACATATTGAGTTAGTAATAACAAACATTGCAATTTTTCTGCATAAATCTGAAATTTGTACCCCCAAGGTTGAACCATGGACCAAACTTTGAGACCTAACGTTCAGCCATGAACCAAACGTTGGAAACCAACGTTTGCCGTGGTCCAAACGTGGAAAACCAACGTTGGCCGTGGTCCAAACGTTGATTCCAACGTTTGTGATACGTGCATTTTATATAGTCCTTTTAGACCTTTTTATACACGTATTTCTATGCTATTATCGTAGTTTTATGCTACGAACTGCCCCGAATATGCTACTTTGGTTTTCTTTGCCTTATTTGCAGGAATAGACCAGAAAGTAGTGAAATCAAGCTTTTTACCGTCCGCTTTGCATGCATTTGGAGGAAGAGTGAATTTGGAGCGGAAATGTAGATGTCTCGGGATGCGTGAAGCCGTTTGGGAGCTAAAAAGACAAGTCAAAGCTGAAACTAACGAAATTGTGAGCTGCTGAAGTCAAATATCACTGGATCGAGTGCTTTATAGGTCGATCGAGTGCTTTTGGATGAAATAAGAAGTCGATCGAGTGTTTTCCTTGTTCAATCGAATACTGTCTATTTAGGAATTACTCGATCGAGTAGTAATTTTACTCGATCGATTGGTTTGAGCTTAATTTTGCTCGATCGAGCAGTTTTAAAGGGCTCGATCGAGTGGTTTCTATTGGGCTCGGGCCTTTTTTGCTTTAATTCGTCATTAGGTCAAATAAAATTCCTATTTCTTATAAATAGGAAGGAGGGACGTCATTTGTAACTCTCTTCTCACTTCTTGGACTGCGTACCTTGATACTTTTACTTTACTCTTTCTCTGTAAACATAACCAAGGAGGTAAGTTGTACGGAGTCACAATCACGGGCCAACAAGAGTATTTCGTCCCAAACTGCCCAAAAGGTTGAAATCCATCCGTACACAAACCTAGCCTAACATTCCGGGGTTCACTTGCAAAATCTGGATGCTCTCTATCGAAATGCTTCCACGCTTCTCCATCACTTGGATGTGCCATTGTCCCCCTTTCTCTTAATCGAGAGTTTTTGTAGTGCCAACTCATCTCACCTGCTATGTGCTTGGTTGCATATAGTCGTTGTAACCTTGGCGCAAGCGGGAAATAAGTTATTGGTTTACATGGAATTCGCCTCCCACTTGAATTCTTTTTACCTTTATACCGAGATGCACGACACTTTGTACATTCTTCAAGATTAGAATTTTCCTCCCAGAAAAGCATGCATCCATTGATACATGCATCAATCTTTTCATGGGGAAGTTGGAGTCCCTTCAGAACTTTTTTAATCTCATAAAAATTGCGCGCCATTTGATTTTCCTTTGGAATTATGTCACCAACGAACGACACAAAACTATTAGCGCATCTAAGAGATATGTTGTTCTCACATTTGATTGATAACAACCTAGCAGTTGCTTGCAACAAACTCATATCACTTCCCTCAAACACCGGTTCTTGACTTGCTCTAACATTTTAAAGAACGAAGAAACTTGGGGTTCGGGGTTTCATAACGCACTTCTTCATCGTTAAGGTCATCAAGATTAAGTCGATCCTCCAAAATTTGGTCAACAGTATCACGCAATGCATTTTCCACGAACTCACGGTAAGGATTCTCACTAGCATTTGTACTAGGTAGTTTCTCACCGTGATACGTCCATACATAATAATTATCGGCGAAACCATACGACCAAAGATGAATTTGAACATCTGCTTTCCTTTTAAAACCTAGGTTTTTGCATTTCTTACACGGACACCTCATTTCACCTAAATTCTTGTACTCACTACTTCCTTCCGCGAATTTAATAAACTCTTTCACCCCCTCTGCATATGCTTTCTTGGGTTTCTTTTTTTCGTCTAATCTTTCATACATCCACTGCCGTTCTAATCTTTTTATGTTATTATATATCTACACATTTATATATGTCATTAAAAAAGATAATAACCTAACAACAATCAAAATCAAGCATAATAAACAATAATTTAACATTTTAACCAATATAAATATTGTATTTCTTTGAATTGGGTCCTTATCACTCCAACCTAAACCCATCAATGTACGTTTTAAGTCACTAGCAAACATGTACTTGTGATTTATTAATGAGAAAAACAATTCGGCAGCAATTCCCATCCGTTCTCCAAATACACAATATAGAATAAATAATTACTCTACATATGCATTTAGAGAACATTAAAGGAATTGTCACCAAACTCTTTTCTCATTAACAAATCACAAGCACATGTTTACTACCTAAGTGACTTAAAACGTACAAAGACAGTCCCAAAACGGGGACTATTCAAAAATTACTCCTAGTGAGTAATTACTCCTAGTGAGTAATTTTTGAACGGGTACTAGGTCAATATGAACAATAATTTTAACAATATTAAAAACAAAACATACAACAATGACTACTTTTTCAATTAACATAAACTAACATGATTTACTTTTCATTTTACATATCTAGTCTAATTATCATTTTAAAAACTAACATCAATAATTTTTCAATTTACATATCTAGTCTAATTATCATTTTAAAAACATTAACATTTAACAAAATTTAACAATAATCTAATTAACAAAAAAATTAGATGCATACAATAAAACCGTCACAACATAAATTTAAACAAAATTGGCTTCTATCCTAAGTCAACATGCATCAACATCAACAATAATTCAACAGTAATTAAAACAATAACTAATATTCTAATTCAATTAAGATAATTAAACAAAAAAAATTAAAAGAGAAAATACCTAATTAGTTCAACAAAGAAAAAAATGAAAAAGAAGGATGAGAAAGAGGGAAGTGGGCGGGGGTGGCGGGGGCGGCGGTAGGGCGGCGGCGGGGGCGCGGCAAGGGCGGTGGGAAGCTATGGAGAAAAAAAAATTAAAAACAATTAAAGAATAAGGAAAAAGAGAAAAGAGAAAAGAAGAAAAACAAATAAAATTACCTTATAGTGATGGCGACGGCGTGGTGGTGTTGTTGGTGGTGGTGGCGGCGCCGGAAGTAGAGGAGGTTGGTGGTGGTGTCGGGTTTTAAGGTGGTGGAGGAGGGTTTGGCGATTTTTAATTTGGGGGAAAAAATTGGTAAAGTGATACGGGATGTTCCCGTGGTTGAGATAAAGGAGCCACCGACGGAATTTCCGTCAAGTATAAAAAAAAACTGACGGGATATCCGTCAGTATAAGTCACAAAACTGACGGAATATCCGTCAGTGATACCCTTATTAGAACAATAATGCAGCCACTTTACACGTCACAATTATTTGCCCCACTGACGGAATATCCGTCAGTTTTTAAAAATCGACGGAATATCCGTCAAGATAGGCCAATAATTGTGACAACCGTCATCAACACAAGCATTCAAATAATTCGGCCTCTTCGACGGATATTCCGTCGGGATTTTTAAAAAGCGACGGATATTCCGTCGGTGTGATTAATGATTTCGGTGTACTCAATTGAAGGTGTGAAGCCCACCGACGGAATATCCGTCGATATTGGGATTACCGACGGAATTTCCGTCACATTTTTTTGGCGCCTTTGACTTGGTCAACGCGCCAATAGGATACTGACGGGATATCCGTCAGGAAACGTTACTGACGGAATTTCCGTCACAAATCCGTCAGTAACCCGCGTTTTCTGACGGCCTCTTTTTTCCGTCGGTAGGGCCGTCAGTAACCCGCGTTTTTCTTGTAGTGTTCCCGGATTTACTGTAACTTTCTTTCTTTCCCTTTTCTCCTTTATTTATGTTTATGTTTATTTGTCTTTCCTTTGTTTCTGTTCTTCCCTTTATTATGTCTAGCTAATTCTCTCTGCTAGGATTAGGGGATTCGATGAATGAATGTTAATTGTTAATTAGTTTACAGATTTGTCGTTGTTTTTGTCTATGTTGTTAATCACTGCTTTAATTGTATCCTGCTAGTTGAATCGATGCAATTAGCCTTTTAATTTTGGTAAGCCTTGACCTAGACCGGAAGGTTGGAAGGGGTGAGACCTGCAGTGAAGGAGATATTCGTTACCCCTTAGACCGACACATCGACTGATCTGTGACCTTAGCTGCGATTGACTGATGTTCATTGATGACCCGACATCCTAGTTTTCTCTCTCTCTATTTAATTTCTCTTATTCCCTTTTATCTTGCTTAATCTTATTAGTTGTTTTATTTTCAGTTGTTTTTATTTTCAGTTGTTTTTCGAACATTAAATTTCTTTTTAGTTGTAATAATTGCTCTTCGTACCATAGACTATATCAGTATGCTTGCTTCATTAGTTTTGCATTTAATTTGCTTGGGGACAAGCAAAGTTTTGGTTTGGGGAGATTTGATGCGTGCATTTTATATAGGTATTTCGTACTTCATTTGCACGCATTTCTATGCATTTTTTGTGGTGTTTATCTACAAATGTCCCCCAAATTGTCTACTTTGGTTTCTCTTATATTATTTACAAGTATGAACCGGAAAGGAGCATAATCAAGCCTAAAACATGTCCCTATGCGTGCATTTAGGAGATGAGTTGATTCGGAGCTTAGAAACTATTATTTTGAGATGCGCAAAGAAGTAAGATAGCTAGGTGAGTAAAGGAGGAACTTCAAATTGCTAGTGCCTACTTTGAAGAGTCATATCTCAAGTTATACAACCTATTTTCAGGTGATTCTAATTGGAGATGAAATTTTGTCCTCTTAGCTTTCCAACGCCACCGTAATCCCCCTGTTTGCCCAAGTAACAAAGAAATTGCAGCCGTTTGAAGTTCAGTGCGCGAAGCAGGAATTGTGCGCTGGAAAGTACTCGATCGAGTACAATTGTGTTCGATCGACCCCTTTTTCTACTCGATCGAGTAGTGCCTATTTAATAAGTGTTCGATCGAGTACCTAAAGTACTCGATCGAGAGGTTTTAGCTTGGATTTGTTCGATCGAGTGATATAAAGTTACTCGATCGAGTGATTAGCTTATATACTAGGGATTTTTAACCCGTGTTAGGTTTATTTTATGTTAATAATGACTTCCCAATATAAAGGAAGTCGGGATTAGGTCATAAACACACCTTTTTACTTACGCTTCTCTCATTTTCTGAATCTCTCTAATCTCTCTCCACTGTAACTTTGCTCTTCCTTTAATCTCTTGCTAGTGGATTTGTTCTTTACGCCGGAATTCTTGTGATTGTAATCTTTCTTCCCTTATTAATCTTAATCTATTATTTCCTTCCTTTAATCCTGGTTTCTCTATATATTAATTTCTGCCCTAATTCATCTTATACATAATTATTGTTGTTCTATCATGCCTTTAATTAGTTTATTCATTATTATTAGTATTGACAACATTAGTAATATGAATAGCAAAATTCTCTTATGTCGGGATTAGAGAATCCATGGTAGGATTGTGACGATGTAGCGAATAGGCTAGATAATTTATATGTGAGAATCTGTCCCCATAGCAATATAACTGTACACCAATTTAGTTGAATGCATGCTTCTAAATTACATTAATCTGGTTAATTTCGTTCCTGGATCGGAATATTGGAATGAACAGACCTACTATGAACAGCGGACTACCCTAATGAGGATGGAAGTTAAGTTAGTGGAATTCTAGGATAGAAAGTGGACCGGAAGGACCTTTCCGTTATCCTTCTCACAGTAGATTGTCTAGGCTATTTGCAACTGAGTCGATTGACTACCATGGTGAACCGAAATCCTGACATATTCTCTCTTATCTGTTATCTTTATCACATTTTCTTCCTTTATTTCTCTTTCCGTTAATCTTCAGTAGTTTAGAAATCAATTAAAACCCCCACTGTGACCGTAGACAGACCGAGTAGACAAGTGGATAGTGACCGCCACCATGTGGAGATCGACCCTACTTACTGCTAGCTTCTGTTAGTGTAACTAGGTATTTTATTTTTGGTTCCTGACTGTAATATCCGCCCTTTTTAGAGACCAGTTGACCAACGTTGACCGACCTTGGAAGCAGTAATAGTCCTTAGAAATGCGTACCAAAGTTATCTTGTGTTTTGAGTTAGGGGTGGTACTCGATAGAGTAGAGGCTACTCGATCGAGTAGCTTGGATACTTGATCGAGTAGGGGCCACTCGATCGAGTAGGTGGGCCACTCGATCGAGTATTGTCTTTTCAGCGAGGGTTTATAATCGTGTTTTGTTAAATCCGCAAATCATTTTCACCTCTTTCTTCTAAACCTGAATGTCACCCTTTCCTCTTCCCTTTACCATATGTCCTCCATGGAAGCCCTTGAAGGTCCTTATGCCTTAGGAGTGCGTAGCTTGGGTCGAGTAGCGATCCTTTGCCGAGTTTTTCTCATATAGGTATGTCGTCATCATCATCTGTGTCTTGTGGTTTCAGTTGGGATTAGAATGGTAGTAATAGATGATTGTATTGTGTGTATAGGTGTTGCTTGATTGCTGGGTCTTGCATGTGTGGGCATTGAATCATTGTAGTCGCTTAATGGTAGGTTCGCCTACTCAGTTTCTGTGGATGGTCTAGTGTGTCGGTTGTGGTGTCGTGGTTGTTGTGTTGTTGTTGTGTTTGTGTGGCAGATTGTATGTGGTAGTCAGTTGGTGTATACAGTTTGTTGGTTGTTGTTGTATTGCAGCTGTCTGTGATTGACTGTCTCTGGTTCTCGAGGTGCGTCCTCGGCTGAGTGGAGTCACTTGCGGGAGTGGCTTCACGCCCCAGTTTCGCCCTCCGTGGAACCCGCCACGGGAGGGGATGTGCACATTAATGGGACAGGGTTATCGCTCGGTATGATGAGCGGGGCTTAGGTGGGAACGGCTGCGGTCCCCCATCGGGTGTGGTGGTCCGGTGGACGGATCGGTGACGGAGATTGATTGGAGTGGGTGTGACTGTGTGTGACTGGTTGTGTTTGTGTTGTGTTGGTAATTGTTGTTGGTTTTGTCATGTCTTGTCTCAGTTACTGACCTTGTGTGGTTGTCTTGTTTGTTTATGTGTCTGACGTGATCCCTTAAGGTGAGCAGTCGGTCTTGGTAGGTGTTGATGTGGTTGATAGCTGGAGTCCTGGCGGGAATGAGTCCTCACGAGTTCTGATAGTGATAGCGTGTAGCTGACGAGTTGTATCTTTATTTTGTTAGTCGGTTGTAACACTTGTAAATTTAACTATAATTGTTCTTTTATCGACTTTTGATGATTACTTAGCTCGGGCAACCGAGAAGGTAATGCCCTTAAATGCTAAGGAAGGTCTGGCTAAGGCTCCTCGGTATTTGGGGGTGTTACAAAGTGGTATCAGAGCGACGATTTTGGAACCTGTGACAAATAAACCTAATGAATGTAGTGTAATGGGAGCCCCAGCTGATGTTAGATTTTGGGTGAGTAGGCGCCCTCATTTCAAAATCCTTGCCCCATTGTACTTAAGCCAGTCACTGGGTATGGTAATGTGGAGTCCGTGTGTATGTACTTAATGTGTATGTTATTTACGTTGGAACTATCTGTGGTTCAGTCTTTGTTGAAGTTAATATAGGCGTGATAGTTGCATCCGAATCGTGTATGGTGAAGTTTTGGTAGAATTGGTGAGTATATGTGATGATAATGAGAAACGTAAAAGGTTTTATTTAATGGAAATGCGTGAAAAGTGTAGGAGTGTATGCTATAGAATGAAAAGTGGTCATATTGGTGTTTGCTTCAGGTTGTTAGTGATGGTGATCCTATATGAGCTTATAAGTCTTACCGTAGCTATAATGATGATAGTTAGAGAAGTGTTGAGTTATAGTATGAGAAATAGCAGATAGTGATGCGTATATGCAATGCTTAATGATTGAAAGTTTCCGCTGTGTGGTGATTAATTGGTGTAGAATAATTTGTTTATGTTGAAGCTTGAGCATGATAGTAATACACTTGGATGATATGTGGAAAATTCATCGTTAATTGTATGTTTTAGTTAACGTAAGTATAAGTTGTTAGCAATGTGGTAAGACGAGTTTAGACATGAAACAATGACATAATTGCGTATACGGATGGCTCGGTAGCAGGTAAACCATGTTGCGTAAAGTTTGTTGTAGCGTAATGTGATATGAATCTTATCTGATGAGACGGTATGATATATTTGAGTAGTAATGGTGATATATGAGTGAGTACGATAACCAGTGACGATTCCGAACTTGGTTTGGAATCGACACGTGATATTGTTTTGCAGGAATCTCCAGTTAATTTTGTATCTCTGACCGAGTATTCAACCTTACTTGACCGAGTGCGAGTGTTTACTAGACCGAGTAGACCTCACTCGATCTAGTTAGGAAGCTATGACGTCGAAATGTGGGAATTTTATACGGACACTCGACGAAATAGCACCTACTCGATCGAGTAGAGGGCACTCGATCGAGTACCATAGGCACTCGATCGAGTAGGCTACAGTACAGTGGCCTTTACGGGTTTCATAAAACCCTTGTTTTTCCTCATTCTTCTCATTCTTTCTTCCTTATTCGAAACCCTAAGCTCCTAAACCTCTCAAAACTCATATATTCTTGTGTTTGTGGTGATTAATTTGGGTGATTTTCTTTGTTTAATTTCGTTCTTTCACTTCCTAACTGATCAAGGTATGAATTTCTTCCCTATTTACATGTTTTTATCACTTTGAATCTATTAGAATGATAGAATAAACTGAAATTTCGATTCATATGGACGAAAAACTGCTTGTAATTGTTGTAATATGATTCACATGCTTCCCTTTCATGATTGTTGATGTTAATTGTGCTGAAAATAGAATAGAAATTTCAAAATTGGGGACGAATTTTTCTAGGGTTTGCAAAATCAAACTTTTGGTTGTTTTCTACATGTGGGATGATGAAATTGAGTACCAAATGTTGCATATATCATGTTGGAAGTTGGATTGTGTGATTTTCACCTTAAAACTTGCCTTAAAACTCCGTCTTAAAAGTGCCCCAAATTGAAATTCGTTTCCTATAATTGAGATTTTGTGTTGGATATGAATGTATATGCAAGAGTTAAACTTTTAATATAGTAATGGTGATGTTAATTGTTGATGAATGTGTCAAAATCGTTACAGCTGTAGAGACCGTCTGACTAGTTTAATTGAGAGGTTTGCTCATAATGTTGAAGGTTGGTGATGGCATGTATTAAGTTGCCTTTATATGAACATATATGAATGTTTCACATGTTATCAAGTATATATATGGAATAGCATTTGAGCCATGTCATGACAGTTGAAGTGGTCGAGTAAATCATTTTCATTCATGCTAAAATTTTCACAGCTATGGAAATCGTATGAAAAACTATAAACTGAGTTTATATATCAAATTGGGAATTTGTTGATGAAAGTGTGTACATAGATGATTATTCAATGTTCAATTTGTGTAAATTACATGTTTTAAAGGCCTATACAAGTATGTTTAAATTGTATGCTGAAACAGATGCCGAGACTAAACATAGGGACCGGACAGAGTAAGAGGGGGAGGGCCTCACAGCCCGAAATTAGGGAGGGTAGCGGACCGGTTGTACCGTCCGTACCCGAGTATCCTTTAGTAGTATTTTTGGACTTTAAACAAAGGAAGAGGTTCGTGGCGTTACAGAAACGCAAGATGAGACCCACCCGTTGTGTGGATACCACACTTCTTGATGACTTGGGAATTGAGAAGGATGTCCGTCATATCTTTGAGACCTTGGGGTTCACGGGGTTGAATCGTTTGAGGAAGCACTCCTATCCTTTTCTGACTTTGGAGTTTATGAGCTCGTTTACATACGAGCCAGCTGCACAATCTGTTGAGGTCCGTCTTATGAACACGAGTTTTGTGTTGTCTATGGACCTTTTTGCTTCTCACCTTGGGTTGGCCAAGCCTCCCAAGGATTCCATCAGTGAGATTCCATCTGAGTGCAGTGTTTGCCGCCTTATGCCTTGTCTTTCTGGAAAGTCAGCTCCCACCTCCAGCAACATGTTTATTAATGATGTTCAACATGTTACTTTGAGGATCTTCCTTCGTTCTATTTCGAACCTTCTTTATGAGAGGCCGGATCTGAGTAAGCTGAACAATCATGAACTGTTGCTTTTGATGTCTTATCTTAACCTGGAGCGGACCGAGAGGGTGGTCTTCAATGCTCCTGCCATGGTCTGTGCTAGCCTTGCCTTGATGGCTACTTCTACCACTCGGTACTTGAGTTGTGGTGCTATTGCCACTCGGCTAGCTGAAAAGCTAGCCTCCTTTGAGGCTTCTTTTGAGTACGTTCCCCTATCCACACCGGTGCCTACTATGGACAGAGACTACTACCTCGACCTAAAATGTTTGAGAACCTTAGCTGATGGTAGCGTAGCTTGGAGGGTGTGGGGTATGAGCTGGATGAGGATCCCGGCTCCTGAGCACCTCCCACCGACAGAGCCGTTAGACCCAGTGGTGGTAGCTGTTGACTCCGATGAGGAGGAGGAGGATGATGATGTACCTCAACAGTTGCAGACATACCTCATCGATGACACGATCCTTCAGGTGATGCCCGAGCCGAAGAAGGGGGAGAACGTTGCAGCAGTGGAGGAGAGACCCAGGTTGGGGAGAGGACCTCGTCGGGTGAGGGAGAGGACAGCTGAGACCAGACCACGGCTAGAAGCACCACAGCAGTACCCTTTTCCTTGTTACCCCTACCTCGATACCCAGAGACGCGTTCGAGCTACTTGGCAGAGAGGGTGTCATCTACTTTGACACTCCGGAACATGCATGAGATGGCGTATACTCATGGGATTGGGACCGAGGGACCACACCCAGTGTGGTGGAGCGGAGTTGAGGACTACAGTGGGGTTTTCCACTCTTACGGGGTGGACCAGACGGCATGGGGGACACCACAGTCCTTTGCTTTTGGTGGTTTGACCCCATGGTATGTGAGTCCTGGAGATGGGGCAGGGGTTGATGCGGGTCTTGGTACATCGGGAGCAGGCACCTCGGGAGGAGATGGTGGTGGAGATGAGATGATGGATGAGCAGCAGCAGCAGCAGCAGGAGTGATACTCCTTTTCTTTCTCTTTGTTTATGGTTGATGATGTTGGATGATGGTAGTCTTTCTTAGTTGGAACTTTTACTTTGGTTTGTATGGATGGCCATAAGGCCGGATTTGCTTAGTTTGAACTTATTTGCAGGATTTTGGGGGTCGGGTTATCATCCCGACTCGCGCTTATGTGACGCTTTATATATATATATATATATATATATATATATATATATATATATATATATATATATATATATATGGTGTTATGACAGGAATTTCTAATATTTTGACCTGTGGCTACTCGACAGAGTACCCCATACTCGGTCGAGTAGCTACAGGTGTGACAAGGTTGGGGTATTCTGATCTCAGGCCTACTCGATCGAGTAGCCAAGACACTCGATCGAGTAGCGGGCACTCGATCGAGTACCCTATACACTCGAACGAGTAGCACTGTAACAGGAACTTTTCGTTAAATAAAATTATTTTAATGGTTATATTATTACATGTTTTGGTGTTTAATATGGTTGTTGATGATTATTAACATGTTTGCACCGTTTATTTCATATGAATGAAAGTCGTGTTTGGGTTTTGGATGCGTATTCATAACGAATAGTGGAGTAGTAGTTGTTTCTTATTGCATTCATTTTACATTTGTGATGTCTGCTAATTATAATTCATCGGAGTGGTGTATTTCCTATATAAATGTACAATTGATGTATACATGCATTCTTGTCTAGGAATAATCACTCGAATATAGTACATATGCCTTCATGAATTAATGGTTGTATGAGTAATGAGTAATGTCTATAATGAATCATATGTGTTGGTTTTATGACAAGAAGTAAGTTTTAAATAGTATGTGTAGTAATTTGGTGGTGAACTTCGGGGACGAAGTTCCTTTTAGAGGGGAAGAGTAATGTCGCGAAATAAAAAGGCCGACATTGCAATCTTTTGGTTGTTTGTTAATAATGTTTTCTATTATTTCGGTTATATTTCTTGCACGAAACTATAATTGTTTTCTTTGGTTGTTGAGTAAATCGGATGTGGAAGTAAAGGTTGAGATAGTTGTGATGTCATGCGTTCGAATAGAATTGTATCATTGAGTAACATAGTGGTGTTAAGGTGACATGTTTCGTGTTGATGATTGTTATTAGTGAACGTGTAATCTCGTAGTGCGTGGCTAAGTGTTGTGAACAGCAGAGTAGTCGTTGGTTGTGTTCGTCCATGTGGTGAGGTTAGTATTTCAAGTAATAGCTTGTACGAGTCGATCTATATGGAGTGTTAGACAGTTGATGATGATGACATGGGGGGGGGGGGGATAGTATTTCCGGGGAGTAGTGACCTATGTCGAAAGTGAATTGATGTCGTTTTGTTCCAGTATCTTGTGCTTTGAGATAGATGAGTTGAACTTCGGGGACGAAGTTCCTTTTAAGGGGGGAAGACTGTAATACCCGCCCTTTTTAGAGACCAGTTGACCAACGTTGACCGACCTTGGAAGCAGTAATAGTCCTTAGAAGTGCGTACCAAAGTTATCTTGTATTTTAAGTTAGGGGTGGTACTCGATAGAGTAGAGGCTACTCGATCGAGTAGCTTGCATACTCGATCGATTAAGGGCCACTCGATCGATTAGGTGGGCCACTCGATCGAGTATCGTCTTTTCAGCGAGGGTTTATAATCGTGTTTTGTTAAATCCGCAAATCATTTCCGCCTCTTTCTCCTAAACCTGGATGTCGCCCTTTCCTCTTCCCTTCCCCATATGTCCTCCATGGAAGCCCTTGAAGGTCCTTATGCCTTAGGAGTGCATAGCTTGAGTCGGGAAGCGATCATTTGCCGAGTTTTCCTCATGTAGGTATGTCGTCGTCATCATCTGTGTCTTGTGGTTTCAGTTGGGATTAGAATGGTAGTAATATATGATTAGATTGTGCGTATAGGTGTTGCTTGATTGCTGGGTCTTGCGTGTGTGGGCATGGAATCGTTGCAGTCGCTTAAAGGTAGGTTCGCCTACTCAGTTTCTGTGGATGGTCTAGTGTGTCGGTTGTGGTGTCGTGGTTGTTGTGTTGTTGTTGTGTTTGTGTGGCAGATTGTATGCGGTAGTCGGTTGGTGTATACAGTTTGTTGGTTGTTGTTGTATTGCAGCTGTCTGTGATTGATTGTCTCTGGTTCTCGAGGTGCGTCCTCGGCTGAGTGGAGTCACTTGCGGGAGTGGCTTCACGCCCTAGTTTCGCCCTCCGTGGAACCCTCCACGGGAGGGGATGTGCACATTAATGGGACAGGGTTATCGCTCGGTATGATGAGTGGGGCTTACGTGGGAACGGCTGCGGTCCCCCACTGGCAGGGCTGGTCCAGTGGACAGTCGGTGACGGAGATTGATTGGAGTGGGTGTGACTGTGTGTGAATGGTTGTGTTTGTGTTATGTTGGTAATTATTGTTGGTTTCGTCATGTCTTTTCTCAGTTACTGACCTTGTGTGGTTGTCTTGTTTGTTTATGTGTCTGCCGTGATCCCTTATGGTAAGCAATCGGTCTTGGCAGGTGTTGATGTGGTTGATAGTTGGAGTCCTAGCGGGGATGAGTCCTCACGAATTCTGATAGTGCTAGCGTGTAGCTGACGAGTTGTATCTTTATTTTGTTAGTCGGTTGTAACACTTGTAAATTTAACTATAATTGTTCTTTTATCGACTTTTGATGATTACTTACCTCGGGCAACCGAGATGGTAATGCCCTTAAATGCTAAGGAAGGTCCGGCTAAGGCTCATCGGTATTTGGGGGTGTTACACTGACGACGGTATCAGTTTGGACCACGGCCAACGTTGGTTTCCCACGTTTGGACTATGACAAACGTTGGTTTTCAACGTTTGGTCCATGGTCGATTGTTGAATATCAACATTTAGTCCATGAGCTAGTTCATTTAAAAAAAAAAAAAAAAAAAAAAAAAAAAAAAAAACCGTGTTTAATACGTTTATTTGCCGATTTTTTAAATTTATTTAAGTTTTCTAGTCGATGTGCGTTAATTTCTAACATCTTTTAATTGGTTTAATGCGTGAGAGATCGAAATGTAGTTGGTTTTTAGTAGAATTTGAGAGAAAATTGTTTAGAGAGAGAAAATAGTGTAATTATGCAAATGGCATTATCGTCTTTTGGAATGAAAACATCGACGATATTTACTAAAACGTCGACGATATTTACAAATCGGGTTTTTTAAGCAAATACTATCTTCTTGGCATTGGTGTTTGTGCACACAAATTATTCGTAGATGCATCACAACGTCACAAATACTATCCTACAATCAGTTGTATAGTAGCATTGTACAACCGCCTCAAAGTTGTTGAGGTCTTACACAAAGTTGTTGAGCTATTTTACAAGTTATTGAGTTATTTTACAAAGTTATTGAGCTTGATAATTATTCTGTTAAGCTCAATAACTTTGTATCATAACTCGATAATTTTGTTAGTAGACCTCGATAACTTTATAACAAAGCTCAACTACATTGAATAAGTTGTATATAAAACCAGTTGTATAATATATTAACTGTCACAACGTGCCTTTCACTTAGGCTTTTCTTATCATTATCGGTATATCCGATAGGAAAGTGATAGGGCGCCACCGGATGACGCCGAATTTTGGTGCCACCTTAGTTTACAAATAAGTAAAATAAATTTTGCTTAACATTTCTGCTTCCCTCTAACGTTTTGAATTTCAAACTTATTTTTTACATAAAAGGGTATTTTTGGAACTTCATTGGATATTAAAACTAAATTTTAATTAAAACTAAAATTAATCTTCTACTTTTGAAACTGTAAAGTATGTTAATTTCTCCGCTATCCATTTTTTAATAAACAATGGTGTTGATATCACAATTCTGAATACTTTAGAAATCAATGCGCAATGTACAAAGTTGCCAATTGCAGGTAGTTGTGTTGTTTAAAGGAGGAAGAATATCAATTGGTAAATGATGAATATGTCGTGTGTTTTTCGGATTTCCCTAATTCATCCCCATTGATTGTGCCGTTTTAGAGCTAGATTTATACGAGTATATTTGGAGCAATCACAGACGATTGCATAGTCCTTTAAATACGACAGTTGACAGATATCATGATATGAAAATATGGAGTATAAGAATATGATGCAAGATTAGTAATTACAACTGGGTAGATTGTACTTGTGTTGAATGATATCGTATCTGATTTATTCGATAATTATCGATTGATTCAAGATGTTATCTTTAATCTTTTATTAATCATAATCTATGAGAAAATAGTCTAATTACATTCTTAACCTTTCTAATTTGGCGCAAAACTGAGAGGTTGCAATTTTCATTTTGTTTATTTTATTATTTTAATTTGGGTGGCACTCAAACTCGGTACCGCACGATGGCGCCGTATCACTATCCTTTTACTTTTGCGCTAAATGTTTAGGGATATAAGCGTAATTTACTATCATTTTCATGACATTCACTTAAACAAGCATAATTTAATCATCACTGTCATTTACCTATCTAAACATTCTGAGCATCATTGTCGTTTATAGTTCTATCAATTTAAGATGATAACGAAAAAATTCAATATGGTAGATCGACCCAAAAATTCTAAAAACTGAGTTCAGGAAATTGACATCATAAAATCGCCAATCATTAAATATTTAGACGAAAGACGTACTTAATTGCTTGAAAACATTTAAATGAGAAATGATTATCCAGCTTGAATTCTCACAAGTCTACAACCCAACACTTCTTAATTGATGAATAATGTGAATGCATGCGCTCAAGTCATGTTTAATCTCTAGGAATCATCCATCCTTGTTCATGGTTTATGGTGCAAATTCGTTTACACAATATCCATTCATGATCTTGTTTGTTGGAAGAATACCACCAAAACCGCGATAAATATACGACTAATGCAACAAATTCCTTTTTAATATCATAATTTGAAATTACTAAACTACCCTTTTTAATTAATCAGTTAAAAGTTCAAATTTTCGAAGAGGGAAATAAAAATATTGCAGCAATTTACTATTATAACCCTGGCTATTACAATACGGCTCGGATACGTTTTAGGCGGACATTTCACTATTTGACGATCGTTACACCGTAGCTTAAAAATATAATTGTCAAGGTGAAATGAAAGGAAATGGAAGGCTTTAGGGTGGTTTTATGTCATTTTGAGTAATTTATGGAGGAAATAAGCGTAAAGAGCCGTTAATTATAACATTGTCAAATTCCATTTAGTCACTACATTTTAGCCTCATCATCAGGTACCCGTAAGGCTAGTAAACAACTTTGAGGACTCTACTGAATCCCCCACTTTGACCGAGTCTGAGTAAAACGAAGGTCAAAGTAGTTCGGTCGGGACAGATAAAGGATAAGAAACGTCCCTAGGCCTCTTATATTACCTGTCTGGAGTAGCTGGAAACTGGGACTGGCTTAGCAAAACCTTGTTTTACTAATCTGGAATGAAGCTGGTAATACTTTGTTTCACCAATCTGAAAACTGGCATGGCAAATTTTTTTTCCCCGGTTTGGAATCTAGTAAACCAAAAATTTATTTTTCTGGTCTGGAATATCCAAACTTTGTTTAGCTGGTCTGGAATTTGGTATCAGAAAACTGGTATAGTGAAACTTTTTTTCACTGGTCTGGATCTGGAAAAGCAAAACTTTATTTCGCTTAAGGGTGAGACTGCGAAGTCTGGTTTCACAAGCTCGGATACATATCAGTGTCCGCCGACCAAAGGTTTCTTCTTAGTTTTACAGATGAACAAAACTGGATTTTGCTTAGCTTCGCAGGTGAACGAAGCTGGATTGCTTAGTTTCACAGGTGAACGAAACTGGAATTTTTTATAATGATTTCGCAGGTGAACAAAACTAGATTGCTTAGTTTCGCAGGTGAACGAAACTGGATTTGCTTAACTTCGCAGGTGAACGAAGCTGGGGTTTAAAAACGATTCCGCAGGTGAACAGAACTAGATTACTTAGCCTCGCACGTGAAGGAAAATGGATTTTTTAGTCTCGCAGGTGAATGAGACTGAATTTTTAAACTATTCCGCAGGTGAACAGAACTACATTGCTTAGTTTCGCAGGTGAACGAAACTGGATTTAAAATAATTTCGCGGATGAGCAAAATAGAAAATAATTTCGCGGGTGAGCGGGACTTAATTATGATAAGCCCCCACTTTGCACGGGTCTGAGTAAGACGATGGTCAAAGTAATCAACTGAGAATAATGTGACATCTAAGATACAAATGTTTGTCTTAGATGACTAGATATAATGCATGTATGATGAATGCAAATGTTGGTTTCGAAAACATTTTAAATGAGTATCGAAAGAGGTTCTTCTTTTTTTTCTTTTTTGAAAATATGTTGAAAAAGATGGGGCCTGACCCAAATGTGATCCAAGTAGAAGGACTGGACACTGTCACTCTAGAAGTAACTTCTAACAATTTCTTTGTTGTGGAGAATATTTATCATTTTTATTTGACATGTGAATTTGAGTTATATTTTGATGAGTTTTGCCCTCTTTACAGTAATAAGCTCAACTAATTAAGCAAAACTAATACCATATATAGAAACAAAATACTTTTGTGGCCATATAAATTTAGGTACATCCGCAAAATTCTTAAATGCTAAACGTGGGTGATAATGATACGAAATTGATAAAGAGAGTAGACGAAATAAACAGTCGGCACGACTGTTCAATCAAAAGACAGATTCAGCGGCTGTTTCTATCGGTTACTTGGCGCCCAAGGAAGTGGTGTCGAGACTTCTTTCCTAAAAGAAGTCATATCCTAGTTGAATTAGTTTTGTTAGTTCCTAAAAGTATAAGTTATTTATTTCCTAGTTGTGTTAGAAGTTCTAATTTCCTAATTCTAAGTTTATTCGGTTTATGAAAGTGTCCAAGTTTCCTAATTCCGGATTATGTTAGTTATTGTTTTCCTAATTCATTTTAGGTAATTATTTCCTATCTAATATATATATATATATGTATATATATATATATATATATATATATATATATATATAGGGGCGGGTTCAGGTACGAACTGACTTACGGTACGAACCGTACGAACTAGCTTATTTACACTTTTTTTTTTTTTTCAGATACATTTTACTACCTTATGAGATACACTTCTTATTAGATACCTTTTATAACATGACTAGATACACTTTTTCCACACTAAAATTATACATGCACTTTTATTCTTTTTTAAACTAATTTTTTTACGGATACATTTTATATTTTTTGCGGATACACATGACATTAAACCAGATACACATTATAATATTTCTGGATACACAAATTTATACTTCCGGGTACGCATCGTATTAATACCAGATACACATGGTTATACTGCCGGATACACATGTATCCCGTATTAATACGGTGTGTATCTAGGGTGGTATTTTGTGTATCCACTACCACCAGCATCACCGTTGCCCCGTCCACCGCCACTACCACTGATAACGACACTGCTGCCACCACAACTACCACCACCACAACCGACTAACACAAGATCATAATCAAGATCTAGAAATCAGCACAACCACCACCACTAGCACCACTGCCAGCCTACCACCACCACTACGACCACCACTGTCACCACCACGACCACCACGGTGTCGGCCACCACTACTCAGATACGCAAACACAATAATCCAAATACACAAACACCAACACCTATATAATGTATTCAACATTTTTTTTCGAAATTCGAGATCTAAATGTGGCCGGATCTCCGACATACATACACGACCCGTTCGCACTTCTATACTTCAACAACCACCTTGCACCTTAAATCGTTCACCACCGACACTTGCCTCACCATCAAAGAATTTCGCCCACCGACGACGACTTTTACCATCCTAGTGCAACCACAGGCCGATACTTCATCAGTTTCTTTCCATTTAAATGGTATATCTGGAGAAAAGGAAGAATAAATTTTCAAAATTAAACGAATCAATTACATAATCGGAAAATTTTGACCCGGAGATTTACAGCAGTGCGCCGGTATCAAAGAATACATCGGAGATGCTCCAGTGTCGGGGGTGATGTCTGGTGAATGAAAAATAGAGAGACAATTCGACGAAATTAATCATTGATGGCGTTTGGGTGGTCGTCGGATTTTGGGTCGGTTGACGGTGGTGTGCCGGCATTGATGGTGCTCACCGGCGACGGCAGCAGGTGGGATGTGGGGATGAGAGAGATTAGAAGGAAGTTAAGGATTGGTGTTATGGTTTAGAAGTCAGTAGAAAAACTAATAGGGAGAGGGTGAAGGGTGAGTCAGTGACCGTGGATCTTCTAATAAATTTAAGGGTTTACATTGAGTTAAATATAGATTCGCACCGTAATTTGGTTAAACGGGTATATATATATATATATATATATATATATATATATATATATATATATATATATATATATATATATATAAGCGAGTTGAAGCGCTGTGAATGCACCACGTGTCAACCAGCTTTAAATACAAGCATTTATTACAGCTGAAGATTAAATATAAACTTAATAAATGTTGTATAAATCTCAGCAAAATATTAATTATTGCTTAATAAATTTTATTATAAAATTACATTTAATAATTAGGGTGATTTATCAAAAAAATTATTTTGATAAAAATCCTAAAATGTAAATAATTACGTTTATTGCGAAAAATGCTTCAAATTGAGTATAATTTTCATTATATTTATTGAGATATTTTGATTTGTAGAGATGATTAAAGTGAGTGTCTCATAATAAATTATCAATTACACCCACGTCAAATGCACTTTTTTACATTTACTCCCACGTCAATTTTTTTTAATAAATTACACCCAAGTTAATAGCTCAGTTTATAAATTGCACCCAATATCGGATTACGACCACATTTCCGTCAAATTTCAAATTTTTTCAGTTAAAACATATTTTTTAGGACGCTTTTGCCCTTATGCCTTTCTTTATTAACCTTGTGTTTGTTTGATGTTTAACATCTCATTCATTCCCTTCCCTTCTTCATCCTTCTCTCATATTTTCCCTAATTTGATTTCCTCCATTGTTTTCCTCATCCTCAAGGTAATTCATTCCCATTGTTTTGTTTTCGTTCAATGTGTTCAATTCCTCATCCTCAAGACAATACTCACATTTGCTAAGAATGACAATCTAGGTGAACACATCCTTCAAGTTTCCTAAATTTTCAAATGGTATTTCTGTCAAAAGAAATTTAAAACCCAGGAGTTTTAAATGGCGCACTACTAAAAATTTAGGATATATTTGCGTTCATCAAGGACGGAGAAGCCACAGGACCAGCAGATGTCATCATGAAACGCCCGTCCAATACCGCGACACAAGCAGCATCAGTCTTGAAAAGGGCAACTTACAGATGATTAGTAAAGTGATTGATGGTGACGGATGATCAATATATCAATAATTAAGATTTGATTGGGATTTATGCGAAAATTTGGGGGAATTTGAAAGGGAAAGATTTTGGGGAAGAAATTAGGGTAAAAAGTGAAAGGGGGAAGTAAAATGAAGAGTCACAGCTTGATTCTGAGTTAGAAACACGCGGGGGCAATTTTGTCATTTCACATATAGTTTTTCACCTGTAAATGGGTTGGGGTGCAATTTCTAACCTGAGCTATTAACTTGGGTGTAAATTAAAAAAAAAAATTGACGTGGGAGTAAATTTAAAAAAAGTACATTTGACGTGGGTGTAATTGATAATTTACTCTATTTTATATTTATGTAAAAAGACATTTTGAGAAAGTTATAAAACTTAGACCATTAAATCCTAAGAAAAATATATTTTGAAGAGTCATTGTATTTCTTAAAAACATAAATTAAAGAAAACTACTAAGAGATAAGTTTTTATGTGGGAATGAAAAAAATTATATTACGAGAAATTGAATACATATGATATTTTGATAGGTTTAAATAGTGTGATAAGGAGTATGTATGCACACGGTGATCGCGAATGCATTTGAATAATCAAAATAAAAATAATGATTATTAAATAATAGAGTATTATAAAAGACATGAAAAAGTTAAAAAAAAAAAATGTTACATTTTTCTTTAGTATCTTCAATTAAAATACGTATACGTCCAGTATAAATATTGATTATGACTAGCTAACTATTACTTTTAGTTAAATATTTTATATTTATATTTTAAATACTTTGAAGTTAAACCTCAAAAAATATTAGTTGAGAAAGTTTTAACCTATTTAATTTACAGGTAAACTCTTAAACATCATTATATATAATTGTTTAAAAATACAAAAGGTGCAAGTTTTATAGATATGTTTAACTCATAACAGAGGCATAACACAATCAAAACAATTGAATAAGTTGAGTATGAACTCTATATGTTTGATACATAAATATCACACGTTTTACATAAAAAAATTAAAAATTACATAAAACTATATTCACATCATTTTGAACAAATATTAATTGATTTGAAACCTAACGTATTGTGAAATGATATAATTTGAGAACTTAATGTTGATTGTTGCATTGTTCGAATAAATTTTATTTTAATTAATATGATATTTGATCAGTCACAAAATAATTTATAAAACGTTGATCAGCATAACTAATTATCACTTATTAGTTTTAATTAAAATTGTATGTATTTTATTTTAAAATATTGAAAATAAACTTAAAAAAATTAAATTTGAGAAAAAATAATTTATTTTTATTTATAAGTAAAAATATTAAAGGTCATATATAATTATGTTATTTTTCTTCAATTATAATAATTAAATTTTAAAACAGGTCACGCGAAGCGTGGGATACTACCTAGTATCTTAAGAAGTGTGTAATAAGGCAATCAGAATTGCCATAGGAGTCTTAATCTACACTAGTAGATCTAGAAGATCGCTTTAAAGAAGCTTGTTTGCTTATTCGGTTTAGGAGTCTTTCTAACTAACTATAAGTAGGAGCCTTGTATTCTTATTTTTATCATGAATGAATTTAAGTTTGATAAACAAAAATTGCAGCTCTTGTGTCTACAATCAAATTTACATTACAATACAACGAAATTTACATTATATTACAACCAATACCTTTAACTAGATGAAGGAGGGGTGAGATTACAATGAATATTAGATAAGAAAGGCAATTAAACTTGAGATTGAATATAAGAAGAGCAATAAAACGGGATAAACTTGAGATTTTTTTTGGGTGTGGGTTTAGAGATGAGAGAAAGAAGAGTAATTAGAAGTTGGTATGTTTGTGGATTTGGCAATGTAAAAGAAGAGAGAGACGCGATAATGTGTAGATTTGGTAAAGTAATATGGTAAAGTAAAGTATAGATTAGTAATGTAAAAGAAAAGGGAGGCGTGTGAATGTGTGTATTTGGTTAAGTAAAGTGGAAAAGGTAGGGACTAAGGGAGGTGAGATCAGTTTGTTTGTGTTATTGATATTGACGACTGAAATTTCGGTCGCCCGACCTTATTTTCGGTCGCCAATATCAATTAGCATACAGATTTGTGTGGTCGTCAATTTGGCAACTGATAATAGTCGCCCGACATTTTATCTCAGTCGACAGTCGCCATATTTAGTCGCCAGAAACTAGAATTCTTGTAGTGTTTAGGTAAGTATTTCCTATATCTTTAAGGAGCGTGTAATAAGGCAATCAGAATTGCCATATGAGTCTTAATCTACACTAGTACATTTAGGAGATCGGTTTAAGGAAGCTAGTTTCCTTAATCGGTTTAGGAGTCTTTCTAGCCAGCTATAAATAGGAGCCTTGTATTCTTATTTTTATCATGAATGAATTTAAGTTTGATAAACAAAAATTGCAGCTCTTGTGTCTACAATTGTGCAGCCGGTTTGACGCGTTTCGATCCAAAATCGTTATTGTTTGACGCGTTTTCAAGCATTGACACGAGTAGTAATCAATAGGTCTTGGTTGTTTTCACCGTTATTTGTTCTATAAGTCTATATCGAATAAATATCCAATTGGTTCGATTTCTTCACAGATTTTGAGGCAAATATCCTTTGTTAATTTGTTTCATTTGCAAAATAAAAAATTACATAAAAATTACCAGATCCGAAATCATTAACACACAGTTCCCAAGACAGTCATTTTCAACAAATTCGGTCCAGAATCTTTAATAGAATAATTTAACCGACTGTTCTATCTGATTGTTTCGCTGCAAATTCACGAGTTCTATTCTTTGAGTAGAATCCGTATTAGATAAATGGAATGGCATAGAAGGTTCTAAGGTGTTAGAAGATACTGGAGATCTGTGCATCTCTCTCACTCACCTAAATTAATGAAAGGATTATCTCAAGAGGAATGGAGACAATGTAACTGTGGAGCAAGGAAGTAGATAAGATAGAAAAGTTGGCTTATGGAGATGAGCCTCATCCTGAGCCGGTTTATAGCTTTGATGACGATGTTGACGTAGAAGCTGAATTGGATGCCTTGGAGGCCGAAATTTTTAGAGAGGAGCCCGTCAAAATTTTGATGAAGCTTCTAGGATGGATGAAGAGCCCCATCTCTTCCCGAAAGATGATAACTCGAAGAGTGATGAGCATACTTGCTCATATTTTATAGTAGATTTTGAGTTTGATGAGCCGGAACTTTATTCGCTGCTTACTTTTTTGCTTGTACTTTTTATTGGTGCTACCTATGTCTGTGTGTAGCACATGCGCTACTTTTTGATTTACTATTGCGTGCTTTAAGTTGTATTGATTATGCCTTGCACGGCATTTGTTTTTAAATGCAGGAAATTATCTCGCCAGATGAGTACTCGATCGAGTGCAGCCAGGCTCGATCAAGTACCCTTGTGTTTTAGGTCAGAAACGTAGCTGGCTTGGATGGAATTGCGCGGTTGGTTATTTTCTCCTATTTTTTCACCTGGTTTGGGGGAACTCCTACTCTCTTACCCGGTAGTCTCTTTCATTGTATCTACTTTTATTGTATTATCTCTAGTTCTTTTCCATTCCTTTTGTTAGATGTGTCCTATAGATTGCTCTAGTTTGCTGTGTGATTGCTATGTTATAGGCGTCACAATGAAGACACTGTGACATTTAGGTTTGGGGGAGGAGTCTTTAATTATGTTGTGTGCATTTAAATTCAAAAAAATCCATAAAAATTAAAAAAAAAATCAAAATACTTAAACATGTTTTTACTTTGTTTTAGGTCGAGTCTTGGTGAATTAATTAACAATGATGTTAAATTGTATTGTTTTTGCATTTGAATCCCAATACAGTTATCCATGTACATTGTTTTGACTAGTTATTCATGAAAACAAAGTTCATAATTCAAGTCTTGACCGTATTTGACATGCCTTTTGCTAATTAGATTTGACACAATTATGTTGGTAAACTACTTAAATTATGAGGTCTATAGAGCGTCCTAGGCCAGAAACATCAATAAACTGGTCTCATTTGTCGATTAGGCTTGAGTGTAGTTCTCCTTGTGGAATATGTAATATCAAACTGCATAAGTGTGATATTAGTTTCTTAACTTTTACGCGTTCATATGATTAAGGACATGGGGAATGGCGGTTCTTACCGTTCAAATAAGCCTTACATTACCTTGTTTTGTTTGCCCATTTGAGCCCTTGTAGCCGTTTTATATCCCATCTAATAGCTACAATCCTAGAATTTGTCTACCTTATCGGGACAGTCGCAGTTGCTTGTTTATCATGTCTATTTTGCTAATATGGTTGGGATTGGGACTATTATTGTCAATTGTGGGTGTAGTAGAATTATTTAGTAATTGTGTTGTATCCCTTATGTTGGAAAAAGAAGAGAAAAATATGAAGCAAAAGAAAAAGAAAAGAAAAAGAAAAAAAGAATTGAAAAGAAAAAGTGAAAAAAGAAAAAGAAAAGAAAAATATATGCTTCATTGTCATTTGTTAGGGGAACAGAAGGTTGGTTACTAGAGTCTAATGCATTGTTGGAGAGTAATTCATAGTCTTTCATATGCTGTCAAAGTTAAAGATGATTTCTCTAGTTGGGATAATTTATGCTTATTGTCATCATAGATTTGGTTTTGGTTTTGGTTTTGGTTTTGGTTTAGCGCTGTGACTACCGTGTTAGCTCCACATATCCATAACGTGCTATTGGCACAAACCAGTTCTATACTATTTGCCCATTTGCCACCTTATTGTCCTTGATACATTACTTTTGTCTATATTGTGAATGCGTATTAGTTGGAGAAATTTCTATTAGATTACATTGCATGCATGTTTCATAAGTTGAGTGAGTGCTTCTACTTCTTTCTATTTTCACATATAAATCACCCATACTTATGAGTGCATGAGTGAATCCGCGAGAATCCGACTCATTTGTTACTCACATGGAATATGGGAAGTTGACAAATCTGGTAGAAAGCAATTTGTGCTCATTTAGGAAATTGACGAATCTGGTAGTCATTTGAAATATGGAAAATGTCAGGTAGAAAGATGGAATCTCCAAACCTAGAGACACGACGATCAAGGAATTTTCACACCGTAGAAGATAGAAAAGGTAGTCAAATGCACCCCCTCGTTCAGGCTGATTCTAAGAGGTAAGTTGATCTACACTACAGAGATATGCCCTAAAATATTTCAAGTCTATTCTACTAGGTAAGGGTAAAAAGTAGAACAAGTGACTAATAAAAATGATATATGCTCGTGCTTATGTATATAACTCAAAAAGGACTCGAATGACCCTATTTTAATATCAAATGTATTATGTATATTAGGTAAACCGATACTCGATGGAGTATGATGCGATCCAACTTTTATAACACTGGTCACTTGCAGTAGCAAGGTTTTACGTCTTATGAGGACATAAAAGAGGTAAGTTTTTTTTTTGGCAATCCCCAAAGGGAAAATTAATTCATTGAATGAAGATCAAACGATACCAAGTTTTTGACATACTGAGGCACATTACTGCCCCAATCTCTTGGTCCGAGTAACCAAGGCTTGACCTGAGCGAGTTCATGAGCCACCATGTTGGCATTCCTACGAACAAAAGACCATTCAAGACTAACAAAACAATCACAACGTAATAAAATGTCTTCGATAATTAGAAACAAATTATTTCGACCTGTTTTCTTCTTCATTAGCGCATCAATCACATTCCAGAAATCATTCTCGATGATGACTCGTTGATAGCCCCTTCTCCTTGCTTCGTCCAGCCCACGCAAAATAGCCACCGCTTCCGCTTCATCCGGTTTCAGCACACCCAGCTGGTTCACGCTCAAGCCCCATTCCACCTCTCCCCTGTTATTTATGCACACCACACTCAAGCACGTCCAAACACCCAAAAAAAAAGAGGTAGAATTTATCATTCCTTGTATAACAACTCTCCTACATGGGTCAGTAGTCTATCAATTACTCAGTTACTAGTGCTTAGCTTGCTACTCTAAGGCCTTGTTTAGATAGGAAAAAAGAAGGGAAAAGAAGGGGAGGGGGAAGGAGGGAAGAGAAAAGAAGGGAAGGGGAGGGCAGGGAGAACGGAGGAGATGATTTTTCCTCCAAATCTTGCCTATGTTTGTGGGGAAATAATTTGCCTTGTGGGAGGAAAATGGAGGGATCCATTTCCCCTCACCTCCAAATCCCTCTACCTTCATTTTTCTAACCAAACAACGAATTTCTCATCCTTCCAATTCCCTCCCCTCCCATTCCCTCCAAATCCCTCAATCCAAACACACCCTCCCCTTCCTTTCTTTTCTCTTCCCCCTCCCCTTCCTTTCCCTCCTTTTTTCCTATCCAAACAAGGCCTAAGTCAATTAAGTGACATGTGAGTCTTTTTTTATCTGATATGAGTTAATTATTCATTAACTCACAGACACGATTTCCAAGGCGATATATACAGATTTCTACATTGATCACAATTGAGTTTTTCTTTAAAAAAAATAATCAAAAATCAGAAATCTTAACGAAAGAAAAAGAAGAAAAAAAAGGTTAGAATAAGACCCCTGTTTTTTCAGAAAAAGGATTTTTTTTTTTATTTAGTACTGATGAAGAGCTTAATTTCATTTAGACTATAAACAATGTTATATCATTATGTATGTGTAGCTTAGTCAGGGCTGTCTGGGACATTTTCGAGGCCCTGTACAAAATTTTCAAAGTAGCCCCTAATTATTTTATATATTACATATAAAACAAGTCTTTACCTATTCAATAAAATTTTAAGTGAACTTCGTATTACTAATTATAATGGAATCGATTATTCATTATTCATTTTTAAATTTGTAACACTTATTAAAAGTTTTATTTGATATGCACTATATTTATGTAAATTTTAGAAGATAACAAAAGTTGAAGGGCCTTACTTTATGTTAATTTGCCACACAAACTATGGAATAAGATGCTTACAACGTGTGGCGATCCATTACTTTTAAAACAAAAGCATTCATTTATTGTATCAATAAAAAAGTAATTTTTATATAAATGTATCGTGTTACAGTGCAAGACCGTTCCACACAACGATTACTTAATTGTTTTATTATTAATATCGACTTGATAAATATGCTATTATTGGCCAATTAATTAAGTTAAAACCTTATATAGTACGCAATTCTATGAATTAAAAAAAATATAAGAAAGAAGAAAATATCAAATTACTACTCATATATTTTCTTTTTGAAAAACAGGAGTCCCCATGCAAAAAAATATTGGTGATGGGGCATATTCTGCACCCGCTGACCGAGTCAACATATTGAGCAAGGTCAAAGATATCCACAGCAAGTCAACGACTTAGACAGCCTAACCGACGCAGCCTGTCGGCCTGTCTCTTGTGCCTCGGCTAGGACAACTAGCCAGTCGGGGCACATATCCGCGTACTCATATCCAAGACCCCTCGGCATGGAGTCAACAGGGCCCGCCGGCCTGCCATGGGTCCCTCGGCCGAGGGTAGATCAGTCTTTCCACCTGCTAGCCACTTGGCCACTACGTGACAAAAGGTGAAAGTCTATAAATACTCCTCAACTCTCATTGAGGAAAGGATCGACACTTTAACCTAAACACCTCATAATCTGGTAATATCTTCCTTATCTCTCTACAACATATACCTCGCCAAGTAACACACAACTTATCTCTTTAAGTTCACTGACTTGAGCGTCGGAGTGAGTACGCTCGGCCAAAGCCGAGCCCTCAGTTTGTTCATTGTTTCAGGAGAGGCCGAAAGAAGGATTCAACCAAAGACGTCATTCTACAAGCCACGAGTGGTAACAAATAGCTGCTTCGGAATTATACCCGGAACAATTGGCGCCGTCTGTGGGGAACAAATACTAGAAGCTAGTCAAATCCCTTACAAAAAAAACACAAAACAAAACCCACCCAACGAGCTAAGAAGATGTCGAAACAAATGTAAACGGTGCTTGCCAGGAAACCGACTCGCCAAGATGACACATTCCACAACTCTGAAATCGGGCAGTCCCCCACCGGCCGCATCACTGATACGACGTACGGGATGCCAATAATACAAGATACACCGCTGCCCGCCGACCAAGTCACTATCATGGACATGTGGTTGATGCAGCTAAACTGAAGCTACTCCTGGAACTAATGGGCAGCACGCCGACTCACACTGTCACAACGACAAGAGCGGCGGCACCCCCACAGGAGATCAGAGTCCCAAATGTGACTCCAAGAAACTTGAACGAAGCCTTGGAGGAAGCTGACCATGTCAAGACGCCGGGGGAGCCCATAGTGCAAGTGGTAGACCTGAGCCCTTCCCGCACTCGCGGGAGGACGATGTCGTCGCCGCAAAGACCGACGAGGCCTCGCCCCGGAGGAGTGAAAGGAGTCCGACTCACCGAGTCGGAGAAGAAGCCCGACTCACCAGAGTCAGAGAAGAAGCCCTTCCCGCCACGGGGAGAGGAGCCGGACTAAGGATGCGAGGAGCCGATCGCCGCGTGTCATTCGACACGTGGTTAGACAGCCCCTTGATGCCTATGTCCTAGAGGTCCCGGTGCCGACTAAGCTAAAGTTGCCACCCATATCATACAAAGGAGAAGGTGATCCAACCGACCACGCCGAGGCTTTCGAGTCTTACATGTCGGTATGGGAGCAACCTGACGAGGTTTGGTGCCGAGTCTTCCCAACGACTCTGCATGGGATGGCACAAAGTTGGTACAAGGGGCTACCCGATGGGTCGGATATCTTTGTTACGCCGACCTAAGGGACACATTTTTGGCCCAGTATTCTTGCAATAAGAGGAGGGCCGTCGAGACATCGGATCTCCTGACTATCAGACAGGAGGGAGGCGAGTCTCTCCGAAGTTATGTGAAGAGGTTCGACACCAAGGTCCAACAGATTCGTGAGTGAAGCAATGAATCGGCGGCCTTCGATGCGATGAAAGGCCTCCCGAGAGGAGACTTAAAAACGAGCTCATCAAGTGCGGAGGCTCGAACCTAGACTCCGCCGGGAAGATGGCCGACCAAGCCATAAAGGTGGAGGACTACCACAAAACCTGGGTAGGCCCCAGCCGAGGTCGGGCACTCGAGAGAGAAAGAGCGCCGGGAGGACAACCCGGATGAAGGACGTCGTGAAAATAATAGGTCACGATCGACAAATCCGCCGGGGAAAGAGAACTCGGCGGCGCGGGGAGTTCGGGACCGTACTACCAAAAGCGGTTCAACGGTCACACCCCCTTGGTCGTATCTGCTGCCGAGGTCTTTGCCCTGAGCAAGAACGAGGGTCAGAAGTGGGAAAGGCCTCCCAAGGCGAGGGGGGACGGTGACACGAGCCGATCTTGTGAGTACCACGGCCACACCACCACTTAACCGACAACCGGCATCGAAGAATGTCATTGGAGAGCGATCCGGAAGGGGAGCCTCAAAGCAAGTATGTTCGGAGGCCAAAAGAAGGATATCGGCGGCTCAAATAAAAAATCCGTCTTTGAACGGATAGGAGTAATCCATGTTGTCATCGGGGCAACGAGAACGGTGGGTCCGCTCATGGGCACAAACGGCACCGAACGAACTATATCGGGCCATCAACTTTGTGCCCAAAACAGCGATCCCCGCTTCCAACATCCCCGACATAACTATTGGGAAGAAGGACTACGAAGGAGTCATCGCCTCGCACAGCGACCCACTAGTAGTCCACTTGGACATATCCAACCACCTAGTCAAGAGGTGCCTGATTGACACAGGCGCCTACACGAACATCATGTTCAGGGAGTGCTTTCTCAACCTCGGCCTGAAGGTTGAGGACTTGAGCCCCTGCACCAATCCGTTGTACGATTTTTCCGGGCCGGCTGGTACCCCAGGGTCAATCAGCTGCCGGTGATGTTCGGCGAGGGGAATGCGGCTAAGAAGAACGTCTGTGCGAGTTCGTGGTCATTGACGGCTCGTCCGCCTACAACGTTCTCATAGGCCGAGTCACTCTGAGCGAGGCCGATGCAATAATGTCCATCCGGGCCCGACACGATGTATGTCTCGGACCGGGGAAGTGCATAAACTCGTCTCAAAGGACGAAAAAGACGAAGTAGTCAACGTCCGGATATCCGCGAGAGGGTGCAACATGTAATCCCTCAAAGTGGCGAAGAAGTCAGAGAAGGGGAAAAGCCCATCCTTACAACAGGAGGGCGACCTCATGGATGCCCTTTGTCGGCATGGTCGAAGGAGCGGAGACCGAAGAGGTGGAAATTGACCCAAGGCGCACCGTAATCGTCGGTGTCAACACGGAGCCAAAATTCAAGGCCGCTCTCCTAGACCTGCGAGGAAGAACAAAGACGTCTTCGCTTACTCGGGCCCGAGATGCCGGGGGTGAGCCGGGAGGTAATTGTTCACAAGCCGAACGTACTCTCCACCGCTTGCCCTGTCAGCGAGAAGATGAGGAACTCCTCAGCCGAGAAAGATGAGGCCATCAAAGCCGAGGTAGATAAATTACTAGCGGCGGGCTTTATCATGCCTTGTACTTATCCTGAGTGGTTAGCTAATGTTGTAATGGTGAAGAAATCATCGGGGGCGTGGAGGATGTGTGTAGATTTTACCAATCTTAATAAAGCGTGCCCCAAAGATTGTTATCCCTTGCCTCGAATAGATAGCTTAATCGACGCCACGGCAGGCTACACTATCGAGCTCGCCGGACGCCTTCTCAGGGTATCACCAGGTATTCATGGCCGAAGAAGACATGCCTAAATGCGCATTCATCGCCGGTAACGGCACATACATGTATAAAATGATGCCGTTCGGTTTGAAGAATGCCGGCGCGACTTACACAAGACTGGTGGACAAAGTGTTCCAAAATCAAAAAGGGCGAAACATTGAGGCTTACGTTGACGATGCTATTGTAAAAAGCAAGTCTAACAGCGAGCACTTAGCCGATTTACACGAGACATTTTGTTCACTAAGGAAATACAAGATGAAACTTAACCCAATGAAATGCAACTTCGGTGTCCGGTCAGGTAAGTTCCTCGGCGTGCTTGTCAGCGCCAGGGGAATTGATGCCAATCCGAGAGAAAGTCCAAGCAATCCTGGACTGCCGGAGCCGAGGAATCGAAAAGAGGTTATGATGTTGGCCAGGAGAATGGCGGCTCGGCCCGTTTTATCTCTCGGTCAGCCGACAAGAGCACCCCATTCTTCAAAGTGTTGAAGGGAAATAAGGACTTGGTGGGGGAGGAACAGAGCGCGGCTTTCAAGCAACCGAAAGCTCATCTTCAAACTCTCCCAACCCCGTCCGGCCGATCTTTCGGGGGAGACGCTATATCTATACATAGCGATTACCTCGGCCACGGTCGGTCTCGTGATCATCGAGAAGAAGACAAACAAGCAACATCCAATCTACTTTGTCGACCATACATTGTTGCCCGCCGAAAGGAATTACCCACCGATTGAAAAAGCGGCCTTTCTTTGTCGTCGTTGCCGCAAGGAAAGCGAAGCCTTACTTCGACGCACATCCCGTGACGGTCTTAACCGACCAACCGTTGGAGAAAGCATTGGAAAAATTTGAGCAATCCGGCAGGCTCATCAAATGGGAAGTAGAGCTATCCGGCTTCGGCATTCAATACAAGCCGAGGCCCTCGATAAAGGGACAGACACTTGCAGATTTCCTGGCCGAGTGCACATATCAAGAAGAGCAAAACCCAGGAGTATGGGAAGTATACACCGACGGGTCCTCCGGGCGAACAGCTCAGAGCTAAAGCATACTTATCATCGGCCCAAACGGGGACGAGTTTGAGTACGCCTTGAAATTTACCTTCTCGGCCTCAAACAACGAATCCGAATACGAGGCGGTGATAATCGGGGTCGAGCTAGCTAGAGCCGCCGGGGGCGGAGCACATCATTTTGAAAACAGATTCACTTTTAGTGGCTAATCAAATCGAGGAGGAGAGTACGAGACTCGAGACGACGGGATGGTAAGATACCCGGAAAGGGTAAAAGCTGACACTTCAAAATTGAAATCTTTCCGGATACAATGCATTCCTGTGTCCGAGAACAACCGAGCCGACGCTCTCTCAAAGCTTTCAGTTCAACCATCAAGAATGTCGGTCGAACCGTCTTTGGTGGACATCGGGAATGCCAAAAGCATTCCGAGACCGTCGGCATGGTGGGCGACATAGAGGCCGAGACGACGTGGATGACTCCGATAATGAAGTACAAACCGATGAATGAATTACCGGGAGGACCGCAGACCTCTCACGAGAAGATAAAGAGGATCGCAGCAAGGTACTTGGTGTTTGAAGGAGAATTATACAGGAGGTCCGTGACAAGGCCACTCTTGAAATGTGTCGGCCCCGGCCGACGCGGAGCTAATCTCGAGAAATTCACGAAGGCATCTGTGGTCATCACATGGGGGCAAGAACACTAGCCCACAAAGCCCTCCGAGCCGGCTACTTCTGGCCCACCATGCTTGAGGATTCCAGAACCAAAACCAAAAAATGCAACAACTGTCAAATGCATGCTCCGGTGATACATGCACCTTCCCGAGACCTGCAACCGGTACTTAGTCCCCTTCCTTTTGCACAGTGGGGGATGGATCTAGTAGGGCCATTTCCAACGGCATCCGGAGGAAGAAAGTACCTGATCGTCGTCGTTGACTACTTCACCAAATGGGTTGAAGCTGTAGCGGTACCTGCCAAGACCACGGCGGCCGTAAGAAAGGTAATCTGGGAAAATGTCATAACTCGTTTTGGGTTACCCCAAGTCATGGTATTTGACCACGGCCGAGAGTTTTGGAGTGACACAATAATGAACTGGTTGGAGGAACTTGGTATCAAATTTGCATACTCGTCCGTCTGCCACCCACAGAGCAACGGACAGGCGGAGGCAGCCAATAAAACAATCCTCAACGGTTTGAAGAAGACAGTTGAAGACCTAAAGGGAAGATGGGTCGATGAACTACCCGGCGTCCTGTGGTCCCTTCGAACCACGGAGAAAGAAGCAACGGGGTACAGTCCATTCCACTTAGTCTACGGGTCCGGCGATCCGCCAATTGAAGCAACGGTGCCGACATTCGTAACGGCCACCTTTAACCCGGTTGAAAATGAGGAAGGTCTGAAAACCTCCCTAGACCTGGTCGAAGAAAGCCGAGACACAAAGACGCCTCAACTTGGCAAAGTATACCAAAACCGAATGAGAAGAGCCTACAACCGAAGAGTCCACAAAAGGGACTTAAAAGTAGGAGATCTAGTCCTAAGAAAGTCAGCCGCCACCAACAAAGGGAACATTCATGGTAAATTGACGGCTAACTGGGAAGGTCCCTACAAAGTGGTTGAAGAAATGAGGCCGGGTACATACCGGCTGACAGACATGGAGGGTGTGCCTTTGATGAGCCATTGGAACACTGACAATCTCAGGAAATACTTTGTATAGCGGCGGAGGTGTCCAAGACAACTGTTGACACCCCGACGCGTGTTTATATCTAATAAAGAATCATCCAAGTTTCCCATCAAAGTGTTTATCCCCTCCGTAGTCATATCGAGGTAGACGCCACGCCCCAAGCGGCGATCACCCCAAGTAGACGCCACTAGCGCAACAACAACATAGATTGATACTCGCGAAAGCGACCAACATGCCTTAGGAACGTATAAGTACAGTTGAGACGCAATTCTAGCCGCCTCGGCCAACCGAAGGCCTGGCAGAGGAAGCGATCAATATGTCTACAGATACGAACGCTGTCGAGCCGTAACCTCTAGCCGCCTCGGCCAACCGAAGGCCTGGCAGGGGACACAACGGTCGATACGCTAACATGTTTACAACGGCGGTTGGAAACGCAAATCGGACGCCTCGGCCAGACCGAGAGTGAAAGAGGAAGCGACCAACATGCTAACATGTTTAAAGAAAAAAGACGTTAAACACAGTTGAGATACGCATTCTAGCTGCCTCGGCCAGGCTGAAGGTAAAAACGAAAAAGCGCTCAATTAATAACGCAAGAAGACAAGTGAAGGATTGTGATCAAAACCCCGGCCAAGCCGGGGGCCAATAAACAAGCTTTATTAAAAAATGATTACAAGTAAGGAGAATACAGACGACGGCCGTCCCCATAGGGATAAGCCAAAACACAACCTACCAAAGTTTTACAAAATACAAGGAAAAGAAAAGTAAAAGGTTACTGGACATATCATTTGAAGCGCCAAAAGATGGCGGGAGGAAAGGCTTAATAGTTGGCCCCGAACATTGAAACTATCCGAGATGCCGGTGAACCGGTGACGACCGCCCGTCTCCCTATGCCCGTTGTCGCTTGCCATCGCAACGTTAGCAAAGATCGTCTTTGGTAGACGACCCGAAAGTCTGTCTTGGCAGCCTCGGTGTCTTGGCGGCCTCGGCCCTCACCGCCTTCATTCTCTCGGCTTCCTCCTTGGCCGCCCTAGCCTTCTCGGAAGGGCCGCCTTCTCCGCGGCCTCCTCTTCCTCCTTCTTCACCCTCGCCTCCTCAGCGGCCTTAGCCTCCGCGGCCTTCTCCTTAGCTTCGAGCTTGTCATCAAGCAGCTCGTCAAATCTTTGCCACAGAAAGGAGCCATCAAGAGGAAAGAGCTCCCCAATCACTTCCCTGGCCGCTTCTTCGGCCAGGTCCCGGTATTGGGCGCACATGTTAGGAAGAATCTCGCGTTGGAGCGTCTCAATGTCCTCCTCCCTCTGGGCGATGATTGCATCCTTATTCCGGACCACCTTCCCCTGGGCCTGAAACATGCCCCTCCATTCGTCCCTCTGCTAAGCATGAAAGTCGGCGACTTTCTGAAGGTGGTCACGCCCCTCCGGCGGCTTAGCGGCTTCGGCCGCCGCCGCACCTCGGCCTTGGCTCTCTCAGCGAGGACTGCCTTTTCAGCGTCCTCCCTAAGTTTTCTCTCGGCACGAACTGACTCTTCAGCCTCAGCCTTGGCCCTCTCAGCTTCCTTGTTCGCATCATCGAGTTCAAGCCTGAGCCGCTCGAGCTGTGGGGTAGCTTCAGCAATGGTCTTCTCTTGCTCCACAATAAGAGCACCGACCGTATCAGCCCACTTCTGTAACACTACGGATTTTCTTTGGAGCCTACTCGACCGAGTAGAGCTTACTCGGCCGAGTAGTGCTCTGAGTGCGTGTTATTTTGGTTCTGCCGAGGAATACTCGGCCGAGTATAGTGAATACTCGGCCGAGTATTGGACACTCGCCGAGTATGCACTATACTCGACCGAGTGTCCGGTTTGGCGAAGTTATATTTCGACGGTTTGATTAAGGAGTGATTAGGGTATTTTATATTTCGCGTCGATTTCTAATATCATTGTTCACAAAGCATTATCATTTCTACGTTACCCTAATCATACCCAAATCATTCCCTAATCCTTCCATTGAGCATTTCGTAGCATCTTTGTGTGGATAATTGCGGTGATTCTTGCGTATAAGTTCTTGTTGCATTGTTGGTAAGTTCTATCTTTGTAATTATTGCATCTTTTTGGGTTACTGTACATTTATATGGGAAGGGGATGTTGGGAATTGTACAAAGTGTAATTGTGTTGTATGATCATTGTATAGGAGAAGACTTCGTAGAGGAGCCTTTTTGATTGTCCGTGTTGCATACTGCTGTGATTGCTAAGGTAGGGTTTTCCCTACTCAGTTTACTGTGCTTTACATGACATGTTGTTGTAATTATCGTTGTCTGTTGATCATCGTAGTATGGAGATTGTTGTGACAGTGTTGGTGTGAGGGGATTGAGATGACAGTAATGTCATGTGATTGTGATTGTGGTGGAGTCACTTGCGGGAGTGGCTTCACACCCTAGTTCGCCCTTCGTGGAACCCGCCACGGGAGGGGATGTGCACATTAAGGGACAGGGATCGTTGTCGCTCGTTGAGGAGCTGGACTAGGTGGGATCGGTGCGGTCACCCATCGGCGGCGAGGATTACCTGTTGCGATGGGTAAATGGGCGGGGCTACACCCTTTAGTGTGTAGTCGGTTACTATGTGAGCTTGGGTGATTGGGAGTTGATGATGATCGGACGAGTATTGCATTTGTTTGTCTTGTTTGTTGCATAATCGACCCCGTTGTTGTTTGTGGAATCTGCGGTGATCCATTCGGGGATGGTGAGCAGGCTTGACAGGTTTTGCTAGTGAGAGCTTGGGGATTATCTTGGGAGATTTGCCACCACGAGTCATAACATCACCGTCTGAGTCTTAGCGAGTTTTCGTTTATTATTATTAAGACTTTGAAGTTGTATTTCGTTAGACAGTATTTGGGTTTTGGATATTGTAAACTTTGCATTTTACATTACTTTAATAATGATGCTCAATTTAGACGCTTTGGTATATACTAACCTCGGGAAACCGAGATGGTAACGCACTTTCATGGTAGGGTGGTCCTGGTAAGGCACCTTGGTATGAGGGGGTGTTACAAAGTGGTATCAGAGCCGAAGATTCCGGCACCTAAACAAATCAATTTAATGAACCTAGGGAGTCTAAATAAAATGAACCCGGGGAGAGTTGTTTGGAGCTACCGCAAAGACTCGGGAGACGTCCCGGAGTCGCACATTGGCCCTTACTAACTCGAGCCGGTAACATGGGGGAAAGTGTGATGAGGACTAGGCTTTGTATGTGCACTTATGTGAAGATACATGTTGGTAAAAGTCGATAGTCGCATATATGTGTGATGAAGTTCTTAACTGTTGTGATGGGAGAAGTAATAGATGAAACGGGTTGTGATTTCAACGTTGGATTTAGCGTATGTGCAAATTGGATGTTGATATGGTTACAATATGGTGTTAAAGTTTTAATATATGCATTACATGCCGACGTGATTATAACATGGTTTTAAAATCCTTAAGTATTTGCTGCGGAATAGTGAGCATGATAGGGGAATCGTAATCTGTAAATTTTTTTTTTATAGTGTAACTCGGCCAAGCGGGGTAGGCACTCGACCGAGTATGGAGTACTCGCCGAGTAGCCAAAACTCGACCGAGTCTTTGTTTGATAAGAAGTAGCAATTGCTGTTGTTTGTGATAACTCGACCGAGTATGAGTGTATACTCGACCGAGTAGCGTCCACTCGGCCGAGTGTTGTTGCACTCGACCGAGTGTTCTTTTGGTGTTTTGGCGTTTGTCTCTGGAGTCGATACTCGACCGAGTATCTGGGAAGGTACTCGACCGAGTTATCTTTACTCGACCGAGTATGATGTATACTCGGCCGAGTGTTCTTATAGCGGAAGGGTGTTAAATTTTGAGCATGTGTTTACGTTTCTTTCTTTCTTATCAGCTCAAAATGCCGCCCAAAAGAACTCCCGCGCAGATCCAAGCTTCAGAGATGTCTATTGATGAGGTTGCTCGCATGATTGAGCAACAAGAGGCTCTCCTTGAAGCTCTCAAAAATGTGGGAAAAGGAAACGAGAAGACGATGGATGCAACTCAGCTTAGCATTAACATTGCTCGTTTCCACCCTCCCACATATGACGGGGTAGGTGAACCAAAGCTGCTCGAGAAGTGGCACCGTGAGATTGAGGCTCTCATGGAAATGGTTAAGTGCCCCGAGGACATGATTGTTGAGCAGGTAGTGTACTACCTAAGGGGAGAAGCTGCAGTTTGGTGGCAGAACGTCAAGGATGATGCTAGAGCTTACTACCAGGAGGAAGGGGCGTTCCGTGGTCCTGGGTTGAAGAGTTCTATGAGAGAGCGATTTGTGCCGGAGCATATCCGACACAAGATGAGATCCGACTTTGAATCTTTCACTATGTCCGAGGAGATGACATCACCGATTACTATCATCGTTTTATGGAGCTATCTCGTTATGTGGAAGATTTGCAACTCGGACAGAGAGGTTTGGCTCTCCGATTTGAGAGGGGTTTGTCGCCCTAAGATCGTGAGTCGTATGCCGGGTGGGGTTGCTACCGACCTCAAGGAAGTGTATCTCGAGAGCGGGTCAAGCCGAGAGAATGGTGGATCTCTCAAGGGAGATCGAGGAGAGGATCTGCTACGACGAAAAAGAGGAAGGCCGATAGCGGGAACAACAATCGGCCCAACCAACAAGAAAGGGAATTTCAATCATGCCAAGGCTTTCTCTAGTGGAGCCGGTTTCTCTGGAGGTTCTCGTGGTTGGGGAAAGAATGGAGGTCGGGCTGTAAGTGACAACACCAACCTTACGTGCTTCAACTGTGGTGGGATAGGTCACAAAAGGCGAGACTGCACGAGCTACAAGCCCGCAATGGTTCGGGGAGCTAGATCGGAAATTTCTCTCGGGGCCGACTCGAGTTTTTCTAGTAACCGACCGGGAGGTTCATGGGGCAACAGAGGTGGACGGGGGTAACCGGGCGGTTACAACCGCGGTGGTGGTGGATCTTACCAGCGCCTGAATCAACAAAGTGTCACCCAGATTCTAAGCTAAGCCTAGTACCTCCAATGCTTGATTCGGGGTGGAGGACGGAAGAATAGTGGAAAGCTCTTCATGATGGATAAGCGGGAAGCACAAGATGATGCTCATGTAGTTACCGGTACCTTTCTTGTTAATAATGTACCGTCCTTTGTTTTGTTTGATTGGGGCTACACATTCTTTTGTGTCTAAAAGTCATGTTGTGTCTATGGGTTTGGGACAGTTTGAGGTTGTAAAAGATGATGTGTTCATACCTTCTGGGAGTCGTGTCGTGTCTCAAGTTATATAAGGGTATATCTATGGTGATTGGAGGGTAGATTTACCAAGAAACCCGTTAGAGTTTCCTAAGGATGGGTTTGAGGTGATTGTCGGGATGGATTGGCTAGGTAGGTATGACGCCAGGATAGATTGTAGACAAAAGAGAGTGTCTTTAAAGGGTCCCAAGGGTGTTAAGGTGTCCTATAGAGGGTTTGTGGTAAAGCCTAAGTGTAGGTTTATAGCGGTTATGACTTTAAAGTCATGTTTAAGGAAGAAGTGTCCCTTAATTCTTTGTCATGTGAGAGATCACCGAGTAGAGCCGCCGACAACTTCTGAGATTTCCGTGGTGAAAGAATTTGAAGATGTATTTCCGGAGGAAATACCGAGTTTGCCTCCCAAGAGGGATGTCGATTTCAGCGTGGAGCTTAAGCCGGAAACGGGTCCTATATCTAAAGCACCTTATCGTATGGCACCTAAAGAGTTGGCTGAGTTGAAGAAGCAGATACATGAGTTGTTAGACAAGGGTTATATCAGGCCTAGCGTGTCACCGTGGGGAGCTCCAGTTCTTTTTGTAAAGAAGAAAGATGGGAGTATGAGACTGTGCATTGATTACAGAGAGCTCAATCGGGTCACAGTGAAGAATAAGTATTCGTTGCCAAGGATTGACGATTTGTTCGATCGCCTAAGTGGAGCCGGTGTGTTCTCTAAGATTGATCGAGGTCGGGGTATCATCAATCGAGGATCGCGGATGAGGACATTCCTAAAACAGCGTTCCGATCTCGTTATGGTCACTACGAGTACGTAGTAATGCCTTTTGGGTTGACCAATGCGCCAGCAGCTTTTATGGATTTGATGAACCGGATCTTCACACCGTTTTTGGATAGGTTTGTGGTTGTTTTCATCGACGATATCCTAGTTTATTCCAAGACTAAGGAAGAGCACGAAGAGCATTTGAGGATAGTTTTGCAGACTTTGAGAGAAAATCAGCTCTATGCCAAGTTATCCAAGTGTGAGTTCTGGTTAGAGGAAGTGGCTTTTCTATGCCATGTAATATCCAAGAAGGGAGTATCTGTGGATCCTAGTAAGATTGAGGCCGTTACCAAGTGGGAATCGCCGAAGAATGTTGCTGAGATTCGGAGTTTCTTAGGCCTTCACGGCTACTCACTACGGAGGTTTGTGAAAGATTTCTCTACCATAGCACGGCCTATGACATCCTTGATGAGGAAGGAAGTCAGATTTGTTTGGGATGAGAGTTGTGAAACGGCGTTTCAGACCTTAAAAGAACGCTTGACCACAGCTCCTATCCTAGCCTTGCCAGAGGGTTGTGAGAACTTTGAGGTCTATACCGACGCTTCAAAGAACGGTCTAGGTTGTGTTTTGATGCAGGGAGGGAAAGTGATAGCTTATGCTTCGAGGCAACTGAAGCAATATGAGGAGAACTACCCTACTCATGATTTGGAGTCAAAAGGTGCGATTGTGTTCGCTCTTAAGATTTGGAGGCACTACCTTTATGGCGCAACTTTTAAGGTGTTCTCTGATCATAAGAGTCTAAAGTATATCTACACTCGGAAGGAGCTTAACATGCGCGAGAGGCGGTGGATGGAGCTGATTGGAGATTATGATATGGAGATCATCTATCACGAGGGTAAAGCTAATGTTGTCGCGGATGCTTTGAGTAGGAAGAGCGTTCATTCGCTATGTACATCTATGTCCTTTTGAAGTTGAGAGATGAGATGTCTAGATTGGGGATCTTTATGATTCGAGAGGGGAATACCATCGGGATTTGACGATCGAGCGAGTTGTATAAAAACATCAAAAGTAAGCAAGAGCTTGATCCTAAGATCCAGGAGTGGAAGTCAAAGGTAGAGAGTGGAGCGACTTCCGGGTTCTCTATACATCCGGATGGGAGTGTTCGTTTTGATGGGAGATGGTGTGTTCGACGATGCGAGTTAAGGAGAATGATCTTGTCTCGAGGCTCATTGCACTCCTTATTGATTCACCGGGTGGTGACAAGCTTTACTGAGAGACCTTAAGAAGACTTTTGGTGGCCGAACATAAAGAGAGATGTAGCTGAGTTTGTGGCTAGATGTTTGACCCGCCAAAGGGTCAAAGGTGAACAAAGGAGACCTCAAGGTAAGATTCGGTCTCTACGACAGTGCCCGAGTGGAAGTGGGAGTCGATCTCCATGGACTTTATTGTGGGGTTACCTAGGTCACAACAAGGTAACAACATGATTTGGGTGATTGTGGATCGGTTAACCAAATCAGCCCATTTCGTCCCCATGAAGGATACTTGGTCTAAGATGCGGTGGCATTGGGTTCTGAGAAAGCATGTGGTTCGGTTATATGGTATTCGAAAGATATTGTTTCGATCGTGATGCGAGGTTCATATCAAAGTTTTGGCAAGAACTGCAAGAGTTGATGGGTACAACGCTCGAAGATGAGTACTGACTTTTCATCCAGCAACCGATGGTCGGACAGTAACGGACCATCAAGACCTTAGAAGACATGCTAAGGGCATGTGTTATGGACATTGGAGGCGATTGGGAAGACAGACTTGATTTGATTGAGTTTTCATACAATAATAGTTATCATACAAGCATTGGGATGGCACCTTTTGAAGCTTTGTATGGCCGGAAATGCCGAAGTCCGGTTTGTTGGGATGATAGTTCCGAGACGGTGGTTTTAGGGCCACAGTTGGTTCAAGATATGGTTGAGCAAATCCAGTTGATTCGCCAAAAAGATGAGAGCACTCAAGATCGTCGGAAGAGCTACGCCGACTTACACCGCAGGGACATTGAGTTCGCGGTAGGTGACAAGGTGCTTTTGAAAGTGTCACCTATGCGAGGTGTTATGAGGTTTGGGAAAAAGGGTAAGCTAAGCCAAAAGTTTATAGGTCCTTATGAAATTCTGGACCGTGTTGGCGAGGTAGCCTACAGGTTAGCTTTACCACCAACTTTGGATAGAGTGCACAATGTTTTTCATGTGTCTCAACTTCGGAAATATGTGAGTGGTCCGTCGCACATCCTCGAGATGGAGAACATTGAACTCGATGAATCCTTGTCCTATGCCGAGATTCCTAAGGAGATTCTTGATCGCAAGGTTCGTAAGACCCGGAATGGTGAGACGGTCTTACTCAAGGTCCTTTGGTCTAATCATAATGTGGAGGAAGCCACATGGGAACCCGAGGAAGCTATGCGAGACCGTTTTCCTAACCTTTTTGATCAGGTATGTTTGGTTACGGGGACGTAACCGTTGTCTTTTTGAGGGGGTAGGAAATGGTCGCAATGGTGTTTTGTTGTTTCTTTTTCTTTGTTTGGTTCGAGTCGGGAGATGCGTTTGGGGTAACTTGTTGTGATGCTTGTATAGTTCCTTTGAGTTGTCTCATATGATTGTTAGAGTCTTGTGTCGTGGGGTTGTGCTTGCTTGTAGTAGAGTGTGAACTTCGGGACGATGTTCTTTTTAGGGGGAAAGATTGTAACACTACGGATTTTCTTTGGAGCCTACTCGACCGAGTAGAGCCTACTCGGCCGAGTAGTGCTCTGAGTGCGTGTTATTTTGGTTCGCGAGGAATACTCGGCGAGTATAGTGAATACTCGACCGAGTATTGGACACTCGGCGGAGTATGCACTTACTCGACCGAGTGTCCGGTTTGGCGAAGTTATATTTCGACGGTTTGATTAAGGAGTGATTAGGGTATTTTATATTTCCGCGTCAGTTTCTAATATCATTGTTCACTGACATTATCATTTCTACGTTACCTAATCATACCCAAATCATTCCCTAATCCTTCCATTGAGCATTTCGTAGCATCTTTGTGTGGGTAATTGCGGTGATTCTTGCGTATAAGTTCTTGTTGCACTTCTTTGGTAAGTTCTATCTTTGTAATTATTGCATCTTTTTGGGTTCTTTGTACATTTATATGGGAAGGGGATGTTGGGAATTGTACAAAGTGTAATTGTGTTGTATGATCATTGTATAGGAGAAGACTTCGTAGAGGAGCCTTTTTGATTGTCCGTGTTGCATCTTCTTTGTGATTGCTAAGGTAGGGTTTTCCCTACTCAGTTTACTGTGCTTTACATGACATGTTGTTGTAATTATCGTTGTCTGTTGATCATCGTAGTATGGAGATTGTTGTGACAGTGTTGGTGTGAGGGGATTGAGATGACAGTAATGTCATGTGATTGTGATTGTGGTGGAGTCACTTGCGGGAGTGGCTTCACACCCTAGTTCGCCCTCCGTTGAACCCGTCACGGGAGGGGATGTGCACATTAAGGGACAGGGATCGTTGTCGCTCGTTGAGGAGCTGGACTAGGTGGGATCGGCTGTGGTCACCCACCGGCGGCGAGGATTACCTGTTGCGATGGGTAATGCGCGGGGCTACACACTTTAGTGTGTAGTCGGTTACTATGTGAGCTTGGGTGATTGGGAGTTGATGATGATCAGACGAGTATTGCATTTGTTTGTCTTGTTTGTTGCATAATCGACCCCGTTGTTGTTTGTGGAATCTGCGGTGATCCATTCGGGGATGGTGAGCGGGCTTGAGCTCGAGGTTTTGCTAGTGAGAGCTTGGGGATTATCTTGGGAGATTTGCCACCACGAGTCATAACATCACCGTCTGAGTCTTAGCGAGTTTTCTTTTATTATTATTAAGACTTTGAAGTTGTATTTCGTTAGACAGTATTTGGGTTTTGGATATTGTAAACTTTGCATTTTACATTACTTTAATAATGATGCTCAATTCAGACGCTTTGGTATATACTAACCTCGGGAAACCGAGATGGTAACGCACTTTCATGGTAGGGTGGTCCTGGTAAGGCACCTTGGTATGAGGGGGTGTTACAACTTCGACAGCATCCTGGCCAAACTTAGGCCCTCCGACCTAATCTGGATGGGGGTAGGCTGAGGGAAGGAGGTGACGACGGTGGCATCTTGACCACTTGCTCGCGCATTTTTTCTTCAAAGACGCCGTTCAACAGCGTGCCCGGTAGCGACGGCGGTTGATCTAACAAAAAATTCAATTAAAGCATCTGTGTCAACATACATGGACATACCAGAGAGCCTGTCATCAGGAACGCCTAATGAACCTGCTAAGTCTAAGCCATAGGATAGATCTGTACCATGCTTGGCCTTCTTGGTCGGAGGTCGCATTTCTTTGCCGGCACCGCAGCAGATGGCAATGAGAAGCATCGGCGCGGCGGCAGGCTCTTTCCTCTTGCGGAAGAGAGGAGTTTCCATCGCCAAGGTGACCACCTCCTCGGCGGTAATATCAACGACCTCCACCGTCTCCTTTTCGATCGAAGGGAGTGGAGGTGGAACGATGTTGACGCCGTCGCCGCCGAAGACTTTGTTTTCGCGTTCGGCGCGGTATGTTACCACAACCTTCGCCTGGGCCGCCGTCGTATTTAAGCCCTTCACCGCCGATCCATGAGGTCATTCGGCGACGGCCTGCGATCACGAGCCGGGCCTTAGGATGCAAGTCAACAACTTGCTTGTTCTTATCAAGTCCCATTCTCCTAAGGATATCTTTGAGACGGATCCAGGGCCAAAATGGTCTCGCAAAGTAAACGAAGCAAGGGTTAAGTAGAAGAAATAAATCAAAGTTCAAATAACGAAACATCAAAAGCGAGGATGGGCCTCACACCGACCCCACTCACCCCGTTCGAGGGCCGGTATGAGGCCGACGTGGCGAGCGGCGCATCCCGAAGAATGATCTGCGTCGGAGGAATCCATCCCTTCGGCATCCCATTCTTCTCCACCTCAAAAAGGCTCATAGCCCGCTTCTCATCCGCATTAAGAGGGACCTTCGGCATCCATCTTAAGCTTACTCCGGGAGACCCATTTGTCATGCTCCGCCTTACTCTCACCCCGCAGATTGACTTGGAATCGGAAGGACCGGGCGTGGATAATCCTCCGGAACCTCAACGTACACCCACCGATCTTTCCGGTCTTTGCGGGAAGAAAGCTTATCAACGAGACGTAACCCGGCTCCTCCGTCGCACGCCTGTACCACCCAACGCGACCCGAGGCCGACGGCCGAAGGTGATGGAGCCGGCGGAATAAGTTCACCGTCGGGACCTCCCCCTTGAAAAGGCAGAGCCACACAAAGCCGACTATAGTCCTAATGGCCAACGGGTGCAGTTGGGCCACGGTGACGTTCATGGCTTTAATTATGGCCATAACGTGTTCATTCAGAGGAAACCGGAGCCCATACTCCAGGTGTCTGATGTATACGCCGATGCGGCCGGAGGAGGGCAACAGATCGCCCGACCTTCCTCGGGAATTACAATACTATACTCCCTGCCGAAGGAGAAGTGACGTTCGAAAACGTCAGGACCAGAACAACTGGCAAACTTGTGGGTCCAAGCACGGTCAGGGCAAACCTTACAGGCATCGCCGTGATCCATGATGTACGGCCTCTCCTTATTATGATGAGCCCTTTCCTCATCATCACCGTCATCATCAACATCATCATCATCCTCCCAATCCTCCAGAGCTTTTGGATCAACTTCAGGAGAAGGAGACCTAGGGCCCCCAGACCTTATCGGAACGGCGGCTAGTGCCTCCTCTTCATCAAGACGCGACGGGGAACCCCCCGGCGCACGGTTACTAGGACCGGCATCAATGAGAAGACATGTTCACAACAAAAAACTTAACAACTAAAAGTTGAAAATTTGTTTGTTTACCTTGAAGAAAAAGTGCTACGCCGGAGTAACGCTTCGAAGACTAGAGAGAAGTTTCGTCAAAGAAAGTTATGCAAGAAGAAAATTTTTTGAGAAAATGAATTTGGAAGGCCAAATTCAGGGGCTAACTCTCCTATTTATAGGGCAAAGCCCACTCAAATCCGACCAATCAGGGCAAAGCCTATGAAGCGTCAACCAATCAACAACGAGACACATGTCAAGCATGCAGCCATGGAATGTCAATCGACAAACAGTTACAAAACTTCTTCAACACGCTCCTTGACAGAATGCCAATCGACGTATCTTCTTCAACACACCCCTTGGTATCTACTTGCCAAACGGCCCGCTGATTCAACCAAGCTTGGCAGCACCGGCTGGGGGCAATCAAAAGCACACGGCACTCACAACCTCGGTCTCGGCCAGCGCCACTTTCTTTTCCACATGTGATGTCCATTACACATCCATGTGGAGGGGGGATATGGTACGGCATAGACTACGCCGAGGTAGAAGAAGCCGGGGCAGAAAAATTTCAACTTGCGCAGAATACGCTCAACACTCATCGAAGGTCCATACCACGGCATAGACTACGCTGGGGGCAAATTGATGGGGCATATTCTGCACCCGCTGACCGAGTCAACATATTGAGCAAGGTCAAAGATATCCACAAAAAGTCAACGACTTAGACGGCCCTCTTAACCGACGCATTGTCGGCTCGGCTGTCTCTTGTGCCTCGTCTAGGACAACTAGCCAGCCGGGGCACATATCCGCGTACTCATATCCAAGACCCCTCGGCATGGAGTCAACAGGGCCCGCCGGCCTGCCATGGGTCCCTCGGCCGAGGGTAGATCAGTCTTTCCACCTGCTAGCCACTTGGCCACTTGGCCACTACGTGACAAAAGGTGAAAGTCTATAAATACTCCTCAACTCTGATTGAGGAAAGGATCGACACTTTAACCTAAACACCTCATAATCTGGTAATATCTTCCTTATCTCTCTACAACATATACCTCGCCAAGTAACACACAACTTATCTCTTTAAGTTCACTGACTTGAGCGTCGGAGTGAGTACGCTCGGCCAAAGCCGAGCCCTCAGTTTGTTCATTGTTTCAGGAGAGGCCGAAAGAAGGATTCAACCAAAGACGTCATTCTACAAGCCACGAGTGGTAACAAATAGCTGCTTCGGAATTATACCCGGAACAATTGGTATTTGCTAAGATGGTCTTATCGACTTACCCTCACATTAAGCAAAAAAACTAGATAAAAAAATATAGTGCAAAATGTAGGCACGAAGAGTTGAACCCAAAACCTTCACAAGACAGGCATCTGCTGCTACCAGTTGAGATAAATGGATCAAATGTTTACATGGTGCGCTGATTTGTACTCCCTCCATTCAATTTCACACTATCACTTTCTATTTTGTATGTTATTCACAACTAATCATTCAATTTCAATTTTCTCTTAATAAATAAGTGAAAATATATTTATGTGGGATCTTGTTTGATTCGTCTTTACGAGTACATTTTTAATATCTAACTTTTATATTTTTTGCAAATACGTAGCTAACGATATTTAGCGCGTAAAAAACGAGTTGACAAGTGTGAAAAAGTAAAGTTGTAGTGTGAAGTTGAATGGAGGAAGTATATATTTGTGTAACTACTGAATTTCAAGAAAATTGAGCCCCAAAAATGTTTGGGACCCTGTTCAAATATTTGAACAGGTTGAACCCTCTAATAGCCGGCCCTGAGCTTAGTAATTAGTAAGCATGAAGTCCAATGCAGAAACACATTTTGGATTACAGAGAAGGTGGAGTAAGTGGCGGTGGAAGGAGATAAATGACCAACCATGGTTATGGAAACAACAACCACAATGTGTGAGGATGTGGATTACAGAGAAGGTGGAGTAAGTGGCGGTGGTGAGACATGGATTATAGAGGTGGCGGAGGTGGTGGTGCTGTGGCGGTGAAGAGGATGGTATTTGCACTTTTGGTGGAAGACGATCCCAGGTTTGTAGTTGTAAAATTGGTAGTGGAGAAGAGATTTTTCAATTTGTGTTTACTTATTTAATTTACACAAATTGTTATATAAGGTGGTCTCTTAGCATAAGACCAGCCCATTAACTAAAACCCCCTAAAAATCAACTCAAAATAAGAATAAGCCCAAACTTTCCTCCTCGCTCACCTCATAATATTTCATCTCCTTTTTGCAGTTTTACGTCTTTCATCTCTCTTTTCCTCCATTCTTCTCAACTCCTAATACCCCCAAGCTGAAATCATCCATCTTATCTTGAATCTGACAACCAACTCGACCAACAGTAACAACTCTAATCCTTGCAACACCCTAAGTTTTCATCTGAACAGCGCGAGTTTTTAACTTAAAAAGACATTGAATTGTTAAACATACTGGTTATAAAACTAAAAGTCATATACTTTATAAAACTGAAACAAAACTTTTAAAACACTAACTTGTCAAATTAAAAAGACTAGTTAGTAATCTAAAAATCTCAGGAGAACTCAAAACTTCAACTAATATGAAGCTAAAAGTGAAAGTTTTGAAATCAAATCCTTTAGTTATTAAACTAAGTATGTGGGTCAATTAAATAAACTCTTTGCTGGGAATATAAATCACTAAGTTTAAGTTTTTAGCATAAAATCTCAATGTTTTCAATGAAAAACCACAAGAATTGAACATAAATAAAACAACCACTCCGTAGTTGGCAAAAAATGTTATGCTTAAAATATGGTACTTTATTGAATAAAAATATGAACTACCTAATCCTTGGTAATTGGCAGTACAGCTGATCTCGGCATCCCTCTATTTTGTAATTGATTGTTAGAAGGAGAGAGAAGGTGGTTAAAGGGACAGTTAAAGGTGTAGATTGGTGATTGCAGAGGTGGTGGCGGTGGATAGTGCGGAGGTGGCGGTGGATTTATTGCAACAGTAGAAGATGAGGGCTAACTGTTTGGTTAATGTTACTTTTGTTTGTGGGAATTAGGGTTATTGGGTTAATTCTTCTATTGGGCCTAGAGATGGCAATCCGGGCCGGGCTAAAGCGGGCGGCATGGGCACGGCACGAGTCCGGCACGGGCACGACACGGTACGAATGAATAATACTGATGGCACGGGCACGGCACGAACGGGTTTGAGGCGGGCCGCGACTGCATTTTTTGGAAATTCCCGTGCCTAGGCACGGCACGGCCCAAGCACGGAGGGTCCAAGCACGAACCAGCACGGCGGGCTTCGGCACTAAGCACGACCCGAGATTTGGTCCGTTTCTTAATTATTTAATTAAATTCCATTTTTTAATATCATTTTTTAATTATTTAATTAAATCTACTACATTAAAAATACAAGCAATCAACTAATCAAGACATCAAGTACATTAATATTTAATAAAATATATATTTAAATCGTTAATATTCATTATTTATATAAATAAAAGAGTATTTAGAAAAAAATACTAAGGTTATTGGGCCGGCCCACGTGCTAGGCACGATTAGCCCATGGGCCAGGCACGGCCCGAGCACGAAACTGGGCGTGCCAGGAGCGGGCCGCGGTGGAGATTTGGGTGAGTGGGCCAGGCACGGCACGGCACGGCCACCCCAATATCCGTGCCTGGGCCGGGCCAATTTTTGGGGAAGGCACGATGGGCCGGCACGCGGACCGGCCCAGCACGGCCCAATGCCAACTCTAATTGGGCCCGTCCTATGCTATAGGACGGTCCTATAGGAGAGTTGCTGTAACCTTTTTTATCGTCAAATATATAATATTACAAATAAATAGTAGAAGTCGTCAGTTTGATGGGCGATCCGGGTGCCTAACACCTTCCCTGACTGTACCTTTACCCCCGAATCCGCAATCTTTGGTTCAGACCGGAGTGACCGATGAGTCCCCATACCAGGGATCAAAAATGGTCTTTTCCGTTAAAATTGTTTTTGTATGTTTTTTTATAAAACCTATTGGCGACTCACTCCATACTATTATTTATTTCAAAAGGGAGATTTTTTCAGGGATTTCACACTTGCACGCCAAGTAATCCAGCTTCTTTGCTTGCTCACCAAGTAATCCGTGTTACTTGTCCTTTCCGAGTATGCTCCTGCATCACGCTGAACCCAAAAATCATTCGACTTGAATTGACTGAACCTGAATACGACCCGATTTACCTGTTTGCAGAGTCTAGATACAGACACACAACTTGATTGTGTGGAACCAAGCAAAATACCTTCGAGGTCGAAAATTGTAACACCCTGTGAGGTTATGAGTTTAAGTTGTCCCACATCGGCAAAATAAGAGGCTTGTGATATGTTTATAAAGGATTCCACCCACCACTTATTAAGAAGGTCTTGTGCTTTTGGGTTTAAGTGAGGACAAAACGGGCCCAAAAGTGAACATCTTATCTAAACGAGAGGGTGTGTTATGACGGTGGCTAGTCGGCTAAATGAAGGGGTGTAATACTCCACTGAACCAAATACGTTATTGGTAGGGTAACCCCTTGTAGAGGTTCATTGATTAGCTTAAAATCTGACTAGTGCTTGGTAGGGTAACCCCTTGTAGAGGTCCATTGATTAGCTTAAAATCTGACTAGTGCTTAAAGGGATTGAAAGTATTACTCATATCAACAAAGTGCACTTTCTTTTCTGGTTATCCGTGCAAAAGAACTCCACAGTTAAGCGTGCTTGGCTGGGAGTAGTCTTAGGATGGGTGACCTCCTGGAAAGGTTCCTGGGATGCGCATGAGTGAGGACAAAATGCGCTGGAAAAGACCCCTGTTGATCTGCGGGTCATGTACACAACCTGGCAAGCTGCCGTGAGTGACCGCTCCCGACCCTAGGTTCGGGGTGTTACAGGGGGCGTGTTACGACGATGGTTAGTCGGGCTGTTATAAAAATATCATTCAAAACTTCGTGTGCCGTCTCCTTACCTTAATAATCATGTATTGTTTAATCAACATGCACAAAAATCTTGCTTTTTTTTTACCAATTTGTCCCAACTAATACATTTCTAATACTGTCCAACAACCCTTACTTTTTTCACAAATTCTCATTTGTGACGGGCTAAATTCGTCACAAACTTGTGACGTATAACAAATTTGCAAATGGGAGAGCAAGTAGGGAGGGCAAGTGGGAGAGGATTGTGAGAGGTCACAAGTTTGTGACCGTCATAAGCAAGACGGACTGTACTTTTTTTAAACCAGTTTGGTGGTTTAGCCGATATTTAGTTGATCAGATATTGATGTACAAGTCTGTAGGAAGCAATAGGATTCGGTGGTCAATCGTATTTGGCTGGTTAATTTTTCATAGGCAAAACAATCACCACTGCGAAAACCATTGTATTTGGCTTGCTAGTTCTTCACCATTGTAAAGTTGCTGCTTATGTTACAATTAGGGCTGAGCAAAACAAATCGAACTGAATTTTTAAATCGAAATCGAACCGAATTTTTAAATCGAAATCGAACCGATAACCGAATTAAGAAACCCGATAATTCGGTTTTTTTCCGGTTCGGTACCCGAACCGGTTTTTTTTTTTTGGGAAATCCGCTTCGGTTTCGGATCCTTAAAAAAAGCAAAATCGGGTACCCATTTTAAACCGAATTACTTTTTTTTCGAAAAAAAAAAAATTAGAAAATGACTTTAAAAAAACAAAGACGTGTGATTTGGTTGAATTAATGGGGATGCATGAAGGTTTAGGTAGGAATTTAAGAGTTAGGATGGAGAGGTGGGTTGAAAAGCGTCAATTTGTGTGTAAAAAAAAGTTAAAACCGGTTTATAAATTTGGATCCGGGTAACCGGTTTTCAGATCCGATTTACAAGTTGTTAAAAAACCGGTTATCCGGTTTAAAACCGAAGCGGTTTCGATTTGGGAAAAACCTGTTTTTGAAAACCGGTAACCAAACCGGTTTTCAAATCCAATTCGGTTAATCGGTTTTGCTCACCTCTAGTTACAATCAGGTAATTGTAGAACTGAACTTCAGAAGTTTCATGGCAAGGGAAATACCCGACTAATAGCATGACTTTAATACATATGTGCCCAAAACACAAATGATCTTAATCAAACGGAATAAAGAGAGTGGCTCGTACGAACTATATTACGCAACAAATTTTTTTATTAACGGAGGCTTTCTTCATGTAGGTATAGCCCAACACATGTGGCTTTTAGCGATTCTGTTACTTGAAAATACACTTGGTTAGACAACTCTTCTAGGAGGAATGTGCTAATAGAATCATTGCTATGCCTATTTGCAACTCGAGGATAGTTGATGAAATCTCGTAGAATTATACTAGTAAGGGTGAGTATAATGTTAAAAGTAGATATGGTATCTTACAAAGAGGATATATGGAGCGAAAAAGGAGTATTAAAGACAAGACTCGCTTAGATCAAGTGAGTCGTGTCTTCTGCAGGACTAGACTATGGCGTTTACCAGGTCCGGCGGTATGGAAAATTCTTATGTAGCGAATTTTAACGATCACGCTCTCAATAGGTGTTAATTTTGCAAGAAGAAATATGGATCTTGATCATTGCTGCAAGCTCTGTAGTAATGATGGTGGGATCATGGAAACGACGGAGCATCTTTTTAGGGATTGCGAGATTGCTAGGACATTATGGGTGTGTTCGGATCTTGGAATCAAGACGACCGGATGCACCTCTATTAGTTTAGCAAATTGGATTATAAATTGGATGGCATATCTTGAAAAGATAAATGATGCTGAGTTTCGTATGGTCCGGTTTTTGGCTACGCTATGGTATTTATGGGGTATTCGAAATAGGATACTTTTTAAGGGGGAGCCCTTTCACCCAACTATGTTTCTCAATATGTGGACGCAAGTGGTGAGGACGGCAGATATGGCAATTGAAAAGGCTCTCAAGGTTAAGGATGTGGATACTCTGAATGAGCAGGATTCGTCAGAAAACAATTTTGTGCAGATTAAAAATAGCAACCCTGTTCATATGATTGGGTTGGCACACTCTTGTGAGCGCGTCCGAGTTATGGTTGATGCAGGATGGAAATCTACGAGTAAGGCGGGTATTGGGTGGGTTGCATTCACAGGTACTGGGAACAGATTCTACGAGTATAGTAAGGCAATTGTAGCTGAATCCACGACACAAGCTGAGGCCATTGGTGTTAAAGAGGTCCTTTTATGGGCGAAGAGTTCTGGATACTGGCATTTGGAGATTTCTTCGGACTGTCTTCCACTTATTTGTCATTTTGCAGGGATCGAACGGGCACATCACCTGGCTTCGGGAGTCCTGGATGATATCCTATCTCTTTGCTCTTCTTTTCATTGTCTATCGTTTAGTTATATTCCTAGGTCCTATAATATGCACGCTCATAGCCTTGCAAAAAAGCTATGACTAGCTAGGATAACTTTCTTTACGGCTGTCAAAAAAAAAAAAGAGAAAGAAATAACTGTTGACGCGAGTACACGTTCATTAAAAGAAAGTGAACAAGGATTATCCCCATATTCAGCAAACACCAAGACAATGCAAACTTTGACAGTGAACTAGCAGCAATAATATTGGCAAGTGGAATTATTCATCGTTTAGTCCCCACTACCTCCCAACTTTTAGGTCCATTAACCAGTCACTTCTAAGAATACACGCAGTATTTAGGGTTACTTTGTTTATACCTTGGTAAAGGATGATTGGCTCTAGTATTACTATTTTGTAACAGGTCAAAAACATAGTAGACATCAGGAAAACCTATGACGGCCTCTTGAAAACGGTGTAAGCCACAGCAATGGTTGCAACAGCTCCAATAACACCAGCAGCAACCAAAACATCACTCTGCTCCCACTTACCAATCCATCCTGGTAAGCACACTGAGCATTGTTTCTCAGAAGACTTCTCTATGGTAGTCTTTGGGGTCACTTCACGTTCACCATTAATTGCTGGCCCATCTCTGCAACATGAAACTCCATTCGTACCCTGGCAGCAACTTTCACTACCCTGTGCTTTTTCTTCAGTTTCCCGAAGAGCATTCCCATTAGATGGCTTGTCCTCAACTTTTTCATTAGATGGCTTGTCCTCAACTTTTTCCTCAGCAGCCTCGACTTTCAAGCCCATTTGACCCCTGATGTTGATCATGACAAATTAATTCAAGAGGTGAACACAAACATAAATTAATCACAAAATCTCACACGAGGACAGTCACACTCACAATGTCTCTTGATAATATTACCGTGAAACTTCCCCATATTTACTAATAAAATTCAAGCTATCCAACTTACTGAATAATAACACTCCCTCCATTTCCTATTTTCTTCCCACTTGGCCTTTTTGGCATTTTCTCTTGTTCTTTTTTTTCTTCTCAGTTCTCTTCATTCCTATTTAGGCAAGTTTCTGACAGATTTTTTTTTTAAGGCTTTTACCAAATTACCTTTATCAATTCCTTACAAAAGTCTTAATACACCCCTCTCCAACCTCCAGCAAAAATCTCATTCTCCCGCCACCATTCACCAACCTTACTTACGACCACCACCACCATGCAGACCCTCGACAGACCACCACCAACTTTCCTCCGACCACCACAAGCCTTTCCTCCTTCCACCAACCACCTATAACTCACCAAACACCATCTTTTTTACCCGCGGACTTCCGATAGCCAGCACCTAGCGAAAACAGCCCAAACCCCTCGACCAACAAAACGGCCGCCCAACTCATCTAGCAAAAGCAGATCTGGAAAATCGATAAGGGAAATCGATGTCGTGAAGGGTGGTCGGATTCACTTCCAAGAACCGATAACCACCACACGTGGTCAGATGGTGTGAACGGTGGAGGAGAGTTGGATCGATACTCAGAGGTCGTGGGTAGAAAGAAGTGGTCGGGGCGGATGGTTCTGGGTAGGTGGTGGCTGGCGGTGATTGGTGGTGGTGGTGGTTGTAGTGCGGTGATGAATTGGTGATGGTGGTGGTGTTCATGGGTGGTCGTTCGTAAAGGGGTAAAGAAAGGGTTTGATTGGTCATTTGACGAACTTTCTTAAAAAGAGTGAGAAAGTGAAAGGGAATAAAAAAAATAGAGGGACAATATGGTTACTAGAGTTAGTTATATATAATAATAATATACAATTAAATAGGTTGGTCTCACAATAAACTGTCTCGAAAAAACTAATCAATGGAAAATTGTGTTGCTAGTACTAAGCAATGAAATAGTACAAGACAATTATTTACAAACCATACAGCTATGCACATATACAGCACTAATAAGATAAACAAAGATAAGAGTACATGACTACATGAGTCACACATAGGTAAATGACGTAACTTTTAGACCATAGCCATCACGGAAGAGTATGTTATAATGGTCCATGTGACAAATATACATGACTACATGAGTCACACATAGGTAAATGACGCAACTTTTAGACCATAGCCATCACGGAAGAGTATGTTAATGGTCCATGTGACAAATATACAGAAACTATAACTTAAAATACCTCCAAAGTTTCTCAATGATTTCACCCTTGCCAATATGCACGTCAATCAAGTCTGGGACATCAGCGGGAGTGACATACCCATACCTTCAAAAAATCAGAAAAGTCGCCGAAAATAATCACTAAGCGATGTATGGTTTGTACGAGGACAGGACCACAGACACCAACATGAGAACAGGCATACTTACCAGTCACCAATAACCTTCCCCTTCTCATCGGTTCCAAAGATTATAAGATTTCCAGCATACTTGTGGCCACCAACATGAGAACAGGCATTCACAAAAACATGATCATTCAGACTCTTTGACTCAATTTCCTCTTTGAACTTTTCAACGAGGACAGGACCACAGACACCACATCTTTTGTCCCTGCTAACATGAGCACACACAAAAATATATGCACCTACCAAGGACTCTGGAATACCAGAAGCCCATGGCTTACCCTGTACAAGAACATCTTCTACAAATCCATCCACATCTGACTCCTTCAAACCCCTACAATTAGCAGAAAGTACATTCAATAACTCTGGGAGAAGACAGTGAAGACAACTGAAAAAAATCACGTCATTCTGTTTACAAGACATTGTTTGATTATCTATGCCCACAAATTGAGTAAAATAAAGCAGTTAGTTTTCAGAAGGTCGGCATGACAACCGCTAGCCCCACTACCTAACAGTAACCAGAAGAGCACTAAGGAGAGAATTAATCACAAGATTTACTTACTTATATTTGATCATTTCTGGGAAAATCAGCACATCACCATCTGTGAACTCGGTCCCGTTGCATCTCCCATATATAGTCAGATGAGTCTGCATGATCAGGAACCGCAGTAATGTAGGCATGGTCAACGTAAATGTTGTATGTACACAGTGGCGGAGCCAGGATTTGAGGTTAGGGGGGTGAAAAATTCCAGCAGGGGTGAACAAATAATGCCATAAGATAAACTCGAAAAAAATTCGAAGATTTTAACTAAAACTTGCGACATTTTCATTTTCAAGAGGGCGCGAGATCCCCTGCTTTTTTCTATAGATCTTTACAAAAATCCAAATTAAAACGTAAAGCGTCCTATTTTTCTAATCAATCAAACAATAAACATAAAAATATGGTAGAAACTGATATCAATGAGGTTGTTGAGGAACATTCAGGGGAGATGATAGAAGATGGGGGTCCAAACTCTACAGGTTTGAAGGCGTTTAATCTGACTTTGGAGCTTGCATCGATTGAGGAGGAGCTTGAAGATGAGGATGGGGAGTGGACTGAGGTGGGTAGCAAGAGCCACGCGAGTTCAACATCTGAATCTTCTGGTATGCTTCAACTCACCTCTGATGATGTTCAGTCGGAATAGACTATTGGTCCAATGCGATGTACTGTTATATCTTAGGGGCTAATCCCCCAAGGAGTATCGTTGATGCTTATGTTAAGAGGGTGTGGAGCGCTGATACAATTGATAAGATTGCTTTTAAGTCCAATGGAGTGTTTTTGGTTAGATTTAAAACTGTAGTGAAAAAGAATCTAGTTCTGCAGGCGGGACCTCTATTCTTTGATAACAAGCCAGTTGTTGTAAAAGAATGGACTCCTTCGTCTAATCTGGTGAAAGAAGATAACTTTTAAAATTAATTTTTTTAATAAACCCGTTGATAGCATCCCTATATGGATTAGAATGTATGGGTTGAACCTTAAATTCTGGGGTCCTGCATTGCTTAAAATTGCTGGTCTGGTGGAGGAGCCTGTTAGATTAGATATTGATACGCAGGAGAAAACATTCCTTGGATTTGCTAGGATAATGGTGAAGGTAAAAATTGGTCAACCATTACCAGATTCAGTGAGATTCATGGATGAACTGGACATGCCTCATCATCAGATCATACACTATGAATGGAAGCCTATAAGATGCAATGAATGTAAGGGGATGGGACATGAAACCAAACAATGCAGACAGAAGGAAATTCGTCAGGAGAAGTTACACAAGAAGCAGAAACAAGTTTGGAGGCCTGTTCAGAATGCTCCTAAACAGCCAGTATAAGACCGGATTCAGTTTAGATGTGTAGGAGTTTCCAAGCATTGCACCGACTGGGACTAAGGGACATGTGGTGACTCCTGCTCCTGCTGGTGTAGGGGCTCCTCTAATCACTCCTGTTCTTGGTTTTGCTAATACGATGCCTACTTCTATCAGAATTATTACAAGACTGAATAGGCAAGATGAACAGGGTTGTGGTGTTAACACTACTGAAGCTGGGAGTAGTGGGGGTGTTGGTGGGAAAGAAGAGAACAGGGATTCACTTGATCATGGTTAATATTGGATTTTGGAATGTGAGGGGGTGTAATAGCCCCAATAAGCAGAGAGACATAAGGTGGTGTCTGCAGAATAATAATGTAGGATTAGTTGAAATAATGGAAACTAGAGTTCGTAATAATGCTATCAATAAAATACATAATGGATTAGGGAATTAATGGTCTCTGATTACTAATAATGCTGTCTGTGAGAATGGAAGAATTTGGATATTGTGGGATGATGATATCTTCCAGGTGGAGGTGGAGATACATTGCAAAGTTATATATAGACCTACTGGATGTTGGTGGTGGATGTCTTATGTTTATGGGTTTAATAGACTTAGTGAAAGAGAACCTTTGTGGGAATCTTTAGAAGCAATGCATAGCAGGATTCATGGCCCATGGATTGTTTGTGGAGATTTTAATAATATTCTGGGTTATGATGAACGTATTGGATCAGTGGTTACAGAAGCTGATATAAAGAGATTTTTGGAATGCACTGAGAACTGTGAGATAGCTGACATGCCTGCTCATGGAGCCTTTTTCACATGGAGTAACAAGCAGGAAGGGGATGGGAGAAGATTTAGTAGGATAGATAGGGTGTTGGTAAACATGGAGTGGCTTACTCAGTTCCGTGAGGGCATCACTACTTTTCTTCCTGAGGGTTTATTTGATCATAATCCTTGTGTGATTGATTTAGATGAAAGTTTCACTGCTATTGTTGAACATATCCAGCACCAAAATATTAGGGGCATTAAAATGTTTCAAATAGTGAGGAAACTGAAACTATTAAAGAATGAGCTGAGGCAATTGAATAATGAGGCGTATTCTAATGTGGAGGCAAATGCAAGGATAGCTAAGGTCAACCTGGAACAGCTTCAGATAGGGGTACAGGAAGACTATAATAATTTAGAACTACGAATGCAGAAAAGGCAGCTGCACAGACCTATAAGGACATGGATAGAGCTAGGACTGAATTTTTGGCACAGAAAGCAAAGACGACTTGGCTGGAAGAGGGAGATGAAAATTCTCATTACTTTCACAGTGCTATCAAAAGTAGGAGAATGATGAATAAGGTTATGGCTATTAAAGATATACATGGGCACATTCATATGGATAATCAAGGGATTGAGGAGGCCTTTCTGGGAAGTATTATAAAGGTCTGCTGGGGACAAGCAAATCTGTAGTTAAGGTACATTATTCTACAGTAAGAAGAGGAAGAGTGTTAAATGATGATCATAGACAGCAGCTGATGAAACCAGTCAGTAATGAGGAGATTAGAGAAGCACTCTTCTCTATACCAGCCAGGGCCTGATGGTTACACGAGTCAATTCTTCAGAGACTCTTATGGAGTGATTGGAACTTATGTGTGTCAAGCTGTTAAGGAGGTTTTTGAAAAAGGCAAAATATTGAGGCAGGTCAATGCTACAATTCTAACTCTGATCCCAAAGAAAACTAGACCTGAAAAAGTGGTAGATTTTAGGCCCATTGCTTGCTGCAATGTGCTATACAAATGCATTACCAAACTCATTTGATACAGGGTAGCTGCTGTATTGCCTGAGATTATAAGTGCCAATCAGAGTGCTTTTATCAAGGGTAGGGATATTGTTGATAATATCCTTATCTGCCAGGACCTGGTAAGGTTATATAATAGGAAGGCATGTTCACCTAGAAGCATTATGAAAGTGGATCTCAGGAAAGCATATGACTCAATTGAATCAATTGAATGGTCTTTTATTGAGCACATGTTGAGGGCGTTGGGGTTTCCTGATAAACTGGTTACTTTAATTATGGAATGCATATCCACTCCTACTTACACTTTAATTGCTTTGGGTATTTTGAAGCGAAAAGGGGAATCAAACAAGGGATCCAATATCACCTCTTATATTTACTATTTGCATGGAATATTATTCTAGAATTTTGGATGTAGTAGTTCAGAGGAGAGAGGAGAGCATTCAGATATCATCCAATGTGCAGAGCTCTGAAGTTATGTCATCTGTATTTTGCAGATGACCTGCTATTATTCTGTAGGGGAGACATTAGCTCTGTAAAGACAATCTTAAGAGCCTTCTTGACTTTTTCTACTGCTTCTGGTCTAGAGATTAACAAAGAAAAGTCTGAATTATATTGCAATGGGATTCAACCTTCTGAATTGCAGAGTATTCTGAGGTTGTCAGGATTCCAACTGGGTAAATTTCCTTTTAGATATTTAGGAATCCCAATATCTTATAAGAGGATCTCAATTGGGGATTGTTCAAAGCTGGTGGAAAAGATGGTGAGTAAGATTAGAGGTTGGGGGACAAGGAAATTGGGCTATGTAGTCCTTGTTAAAGCTGTGTTATCTCAATTGCATACATATTGGGCTCGTATTTTCATAATTCCTAAAACTATCATTGTGAAAATCAGGAACATTTGTCGGAATTATCTATGGGAGGGGTCTGATGCTTACTCTAAGAGTCCTATATCATGGGAGAATGTATGCCTGGAAATGAAGCAAGGAGGACTGGGAATTCTAAATAGTGAACTCTGGAATGTAGCAATTATTGGAAAATTCACGTGGTGGTTAGCTTGCAAAGCGGATCATTTATGGATTAGATGGGTGAGTCATGTGTATTTAAAACAACATGGATGGCATGACTATCAACCTTCTATCAGCACAAGTTGGACCTGGCGCCAAATCTGCAAAGTGAAAGAACAGCTGCAACCAAGTTATGTGAATGGTAAATGGGGTACTAATAATGGGGTTTATACCATTGCAGCTGGCTATAAATGGCTCATGGGAGAAAAGGCTAAGGTAGAGTGGTATCAGGTGGTGTGGAATAGGATGAATCTACCAAAGCATTCTTTCATATGTTGGTTGTATGTGTTGAGGAGACCTTCAACTAAGGACAGGGTTCTGCAACGTGGAATTATAGGTGATGGGGAATGTGAATTGTGTAACACCCGCAATTTTAACTTAATGGGTAATTTATTAAAATTGCTAATTTAATAATACTCAATTTTATTTGGTACATTATTTATTTGGTTTTATACTTTCAAAATCGTGCTTTAGTTTCATAAAAATCAATTTGGTTTTATTTTAACTCGGAAACCCCTTAAAAGTCGTATATGGGTCCTTTTAGTGCAAAACCAAGTCACAAACCAAGTGCCTTTGTTATTGGGCCAAAACAAACCTATGGACCATCTTTTAGTTAACACTTGTGTTAGGGTTTTCTTTCTAATTTTTCAGCATCTCCCTTCATCTTCTTCCCTTGTAAAAGAGGAGATTTCCACCATTAAACCTTCAAAAACTCAAACCTTAAGATGGATGTCATTTCTTCGTTTCTCAATGAAATCTTATGATTTTTGTACCAATCTTCTCCTCTTCTTCTCCTCCTTTTTTCTATGTGAAAGCTTTAGTATTTCGGAGTAGTATTGAATCGGAATCGTGTCCTTAAAGAGCTAAAAGGTAACGGTGATGGGTTACTCGGTATTATATCAAATTATGAGCTTTAATTGTTAAAGTTTAGTCTTTAGCAACTAAAGTTACTACCTTTAATGTTATTGATGAATTTTGTTGGATTATTAATGTTAGATGATATTTTAATTGTATTTTTTTGTTATTGAGATGATTTATTGCAAATAATATCAATTGGGTAAAGTTGGTTTGTGAGGAATGAGGTGTTGTTTAGCTATTGTATGTATCTTGTAGTTTGCGACGATCTTTGCTACATGTTGTGGGTGTTCATTGTTGAGATATGGTGGGTATGTCGTAGTTGCGATGGTCTTTGATTATATGATTAATTTGGGGTTGTGAATCTACCATAAAATTGAATTGGGAATGAAGTTCATGCCTTGTTTGAGTCGTGGGAAGCAGCCCGCAGTGCGGCTTTCAGCACGACCAGTTTTCGTAAAATGGCCATAACTCCTTCGTTACTTGTTTGTTTTGGGCTTATGACCTACCGTTAGAACCGTAAGAGGATAAGCTATCGCCTCCAATTGGTTTCACCTCATTCTCATGTCCAGAACTCAAGTTATGACCGTTTGAAGTTGACCCTTGTGGTAGTCGAGTACTAAACTTGTTGTTATAAATTGGGTTTTATGTTTCTTGTTGGGTATGCATCTTAACCTTGGTTCTAATGCTTGTGTATGGTGTGTTGACACCGTTTTTATCATTGGAGCCCCTTGCTTATGTCTCATTCACATGTTAAACATCGATTTTAGTTGTTAAGCTTAAATGCAGTTCGGTTTGGGTTTGTTTACATTTTACCTAGTGTTTCCCATTACTTAATTCATTTGTTATCGTTTGTTTATACTATGTTTAATTAACATGTAAATATGAAGTATAATGTTTATTCCTGTTAGAAAAGTATGAAATGATGCTATATACTTCATATTTGAGTTCTCATTTGTTTGTTTACGTTTTACCTCGTATTTCGTATCACTTAATTCATTTGTTATCGCTTGTTCTATTTTAAGCTCAAGTAACTTGTAAATATGAAATAAAATGTTTAGCCATGTAATACAAGTATGAAATGGTATAGTATATTTCACTTGTGGGTTGTTACTAGCTCCTTTTCATGTTTTCATCATATTTCAAGTATGAGTGATTTATTCTAAGTAACTACTTGTAATGTGTCGTATTCTCATGAAATGCCATAATGCTATGCCTTCTTACTTGACTTATATTTACGCCCTAATTGTGTTGTTCTGGCAAGTACGGGTCTAACCTACTTGTGCTATGGGTCTAACCTACTTGTGCTGTTCTGGCAAGTACGGGTTTGGCCCACTTGTACTGTTCTGGCAAGTGAGTTTTATCTTAGTCTTTTCCGCCACTTTCGTGTTGTTCTGGCGATTGGGGTACTCGATTTCCGTTCTGTCATCGAGTCTTGGATACGGGCTGTTCTGCCGTATGTCGAATCGAATCGGAAAATATTTATTCCGAGAGTCTGGACAAGTTTAGACTAGGACCGTATTATTATCGTAGTCCTACCCGGGGAAAATTGAGTCTTAGAGAATTAAATGTCTTGCTTGGTTATGGTCATTGGCATATTTCTTTCTCAGAAGAGTTTACGTCTTATGTGGTTGAATGTAAGAGTCTTGGTCCTATCGGACACTAGAGGTGAGATGCAAGCTTTCTAGTTGCGATATGATCGCCGGGATTGATGCTCCCATCCGTTCTCATGGTGAGATGCAAGCCATGAGTGCGCATGTGACGTTAATAGCCACGTCCCGTGCAATGTTTGTTAGAAGATTTCCAAAGTAATAGCTATGGTTTTTAATTATATGTATTGCGATGATTGACTACTCGTTTATCTATCTCACATGACTTAAGTACTAGTTTTGTGTAATTTGGATAGTTGCATATGTCACATTTCATTAGAATTCGTGCTTGTGATTAACTAACCGTATCTATATTCTTTCATTTACTTCACTTATTTAAATATGCCTATGACATGCTCATTTGCTATCCTATCTCGCTTTCTCTTATTATTCTAACATAAATGATCTCATGCTTAATTATATCCTGCCTTGCCTTGAGTTCTTTGTTATGTTCATTTTGATATAATATGGTTGGGAGAACCCTGAGTTACTCCCCACTGACTGTTCATTTTTAATGAATGAATAGGTTGCAGATCGGTACTTATTTGGGGTGAAACATGTGTGAGCTAGCGAGTACCTTGACCGTTGGATTTTTGTCTATTGTTATGCTTAGACTCACCTTTTAGACTTGTTATTCGTTGGATATTTTTTCCCCTTTTTTGCTAGACTTGGTTTGTAATAACCTAAGTTTGTTTATCGTTGCACTTGTTTTATTTTATTAGTGACTCCCGCATGTTAAACTTTAACTAGTAATAAAAAGTTTTTATAAATTTTATATTTTCCGCGTAAATTTATTAGTTATATTTTTCGCATTATCGCGGGGTGTCACAAATTGTGTGGCTTAGCATCTGAATCTCATGACCATCTATTTTTTGAGTGTGAATATAGTCAACAGTGTTTGAACTTGCTGAACAATTGGTTGGGCAGTTGTATCCCATCTCAGAACGCAGTAAGGTGGTGCATAAAATTGAAACTGAGATCTTTAGCAAGGAAGCAGATTATTTATGCTGCTTGTGTTGCCTTGATTTATATGATTTGGATAGAGAGAAATAGGTGCAGACTTGAGCATGTTGTTGGGCATCCGTCTAAAGTGCTGCAACAAGTGAAAAATTTATTGGGTGTAAGGGTTAAGAGCAAGCATGGTATTATGAAGGACTCAGCTGCAAAAGGATGGTGTCTAAGTGTTGGACCCTTGTAATAGAAAAAGAAATGGTCATTTAGCCATATTGAACGATTCAAATCACCCACACCAGATTTCATGAGAAGACCTATCAGATGTAGCTAGATATAATAAAATTTGCCGGTTTCATCACAATTTTTCCAAATTCTGATTCTATCAATAAGAAACATTCCTTGGATACTAATGACAGTAACAAGCCACACTATCAACGAGATACTTTCAATTTAAGCCTCAATGTCTAAGCAGTTAAGCAATTAATCAGATAAACCGGGCAGGGCTATAGCCTATAAGGGTCATCATCACCTCATACGGGCATGTCGGAAAAGTTGAGGTGGGGGAGGTAACACTTGGAAAGATTCATATAGATTAGGTAACATTTGAGAAAAATTTATGATTACTCTTAATAATGATGGAGCAGAAGAACAAACTTGTCTCAACAACAACAAGCCAACAACATTAGCCTAGTGCTACAATGGCTCCCCCAAATTGCGGAGTAGGGGGATCAGATGTATGAAGCCTTCCTCTTGTGTTAGTAAGACAAAGAGGCTATTTTCTAATGACCCAAAACGAAAACTGAGTCTAGAACTGCAATGAAGGACTGCTACTTCACAAGAGAAAGAGTAAACCATTTTGATTTCAGCGCTGTATTCTGTTAACAGTAAAATAAAATAACTGGTAGTTTAATTGGGATTCGGCATTCCGGATTCGTAAGTTGTTAATGCATTTTGCATATTGGAGGGCCCTCAAGTAGCTCACCGCCTCCTTAGTCCTTACCCAGGAATTTCTGTGGTTGGACTTTGTATTTTAATGATAGATAAACAAATGATTGGAAAACGAGAAAATAAATGAAATTCAAAACACTAAATAAAGAAATAGAAATCTAGAATAAAGAAAGAAAACCTTGACAGGAAGATGATCCTTGCGAGATTTAATAGCAGCAGAAAGAAAGTAAGGAAGAGGATCATCAACGGAGTTCTCGAGTCTAGCAGGCCAATCAACAGGTTCCTTGTAACAGAGGAATACATGCCTCTCGTAATACTCAACTGTGTTCCCAAGTGATGATGAATACATTTCCGAACGAGCGAACCCGACGTCATCCGAAGCCGCCATTGTTGTTGTTGCAGATGAAGAAAAGGATTGTATTTGTATTTGAGTGGGTTGAAATCTAATCTAACTAGTATAAAAGCTGGGTTCTTTCCAGGATTTCTATTGGCTGCTTAAAATAAGGAATGGTGGGCCCCTACTAAAGTTTTGGGATTTAATTACTCTCTCTCCATATTTGCTAATCTTTCCTGCATTCATTTCCGTCGAAAAAAGTTGTTTAAAAGTTGTTTAGTTGTTATTTATTAGTAAATATTCACGACGAAAAACTATCTAAATCCAAAATCGATTTAAAAATTTTTTAGATGTTATTTATTCATATATTTGTCTTGATCATTGAAATAACATCTTAAGTTTTCGAATGCTAATACAAAAACGATGAGACTCCAAAATCTAAAAATTAAATAAAATTACATTATTACAAAATAAAATATTACAAATTAAATAAATAAATTCGAAAAATCATAAAGTGGCAGATATACAAATTACAAATCGCTATATTCATCAAATGTGGACGACCTTTGATTCCAATTTGCTTTGCTTTACATCAAATCGAGAAACAAAAAACATTATTGTAAAAAAAATAAAAAAGAAAACAAATAATTTAAACAAAAATGAAAAATTATGAAAGATCTCTCAGATCGGTATCATACCACTCATCATCGAGATTTAATGAAAACTCAGTAACAATAACTAAATGCCGCAATACCACTTTTTGTGGGGTGGCATTTTAGTTAGTCGCCAATAGTAATCAATATCATACCTACCTCCAAGCTTCCATCTTTTATTAAATCTCGGAATCTCGAGAATGTTCCCCATTCATCATCGATATGAACGTTTATAAAATCTCAGAATATTCACAACTGCAACACAATAAAAAACGTACAATATATTAATAATAATACTGTAATTCTGTAAAAATACATACACAATTAATTAAATTGAAGTAAACTAAGTAATTACCTACTACTATAAAAGTATGCTATAGGAAATAACACGCAAAAGTCGAAAATCCAAACCCATAGGTTCCATAAAGTTCCTAACAATGCAAAGATGGTCACCTATGAATTCAACTCGGAAGACTTTAATAGCATTGCATCACAGGTCTTAACGCTTCCTCCGACCTCTCTAGGAATGAATAATAGACGGCCAAAATAAAACAAGCCAAGCTACATGATCTCGTGCATTGCAACTAAGAAAAGCCATTAACACACAAACCTCTCAAAATATTTACCGTGGCTGTTTAATCACGTGTTTATTAATATTATCACGTGTTTATTAATATTAATACTGTAATTCTGTAAAAATACATACACAATAATGATATTAATCATCAACATTAATTATTAATTAAATTGAAGTAAACTAAGTAATTAAATTTAAATTACAAATTTAATTAAAATTATTCAGAATATTCATATTAATACTATAGTTCATTGAAAAAACACACAACAATGATATTGATGATTAACAATAATTTTAAATGAACTTAAAGTAATTAAAATAAAATTAAAATTACAGATTATTAATTAGGTAATTAATTTAAATTTCAGATTATCAAATAATCTCCCACTCATCCTACCAAATTACCACAATCCACAATCTACAATCCACAATCTCCCATTACCAATTAACTACCCCACACTACCTAAAACCCAGATTAAACTCCCTCCATATAATTAAACTCCCTTCATATAATCTTCAGAATTTTCCAGCAACTTATTTCAAAACAAACACAGTAACAAAATACATTCAACAATGGAACAACCGACACAAAAAACAATTGCTGAAATTCAAGAAGGAGACTTTAATGTATTCATGAAAGTAAGGGTGATAAGGAAATGGAAAAACAGAATGGAACAATCATGGAAAAGGGATTTTTCATAAAGTTGAGTTCCTAATGGTTGATGAAGAAAACAATGTTGTTCAAGGATTAATCACAAAATCATTGATCAAGAAATACGATGGCAGAATTGAAGAAGGAAAGACGTACAAAATAGGGAGATTTCAAACGATCCAGTAACCACGGATTCCACCTTGCAACAACACACAAGTATCGGATCGATTTGTACGCAGACAACCATTGATGAAATTGAGTGTGGGTCAATTCCAAAGCATGGTTTTAAGTTCGTCTCATTTGAAGATATCATTAGTAACAAACTAGAAGGAAGGCAACTAATAGATATTATCATTAACAACTTAATTCTTTAAATGTTGTTCAATCTCATATTGAATATTTATTGCAATGAATTTAATATTTCATGTACAATTTACTAAATAAATTTTATATTATTATAGATGTCATAGGAGGAGTAGAGCACTACAATCTTTGTCTTTGTACACAACAACACCGAAAGAATGGCACTTTGGATTTGGCAAACCAAGAGTAAGACTCAGTTATTTTTGATGGTCAAAGTTGATTATTATAGATGTCAAAATTGATTTCAAAAAATTTCACATTACTTATAAAAACCAACCTTACCAAATTGCAGCGATACTCAATTATCATTTTGGATGTGGGGACCATACACTAAAGACGGTGAACATATAGCAACAAATCTTTGCCACAAGTCGGAGAAACCGATTATTGTTATGCAATGCGTGGAAAGGATAGTCACAAAAGGTAACATCTACGATTCATGCCCATTTCATTAAAATAAATACCATTTTCAGTTACTTCAATTTAAATACACACTAAATATTTACTTATTTCTTTCGAATTATAGGAGGACACATACGTCTATCAACTGTAGACGATGTGAGCAAGATTTATGTTAATCCAGAAATACCCGAGGCACATTATATTAGGACAAGGTGGGCATATGGAAAAAAACAGATTTTTTTTAACATAAAAACCACATAAACGTGTTTATTTCATCTAACACGCCAAATAATGCAGATTATCAGCAAGGCCAGGTAGAAGTAAAGGAATTGTTGAAAGAAAAAACAAGACAATATTGGATGAAAGTTGCAAGACACTACAAGAAATCATGTGTACTGAATTGGTTAGCATTTACATGAATCACGAAAATATATTAATCTTTAAAATTAGTTTCTTTAGTTTTTTAATACTTACTCAAATGTACAAAACAGGCTGGCAAATATGTGACAAAGAGCATACTTGAATGAAATAGACGACACTTTTGGATGGTACCGTAATATTTGCCAAAAGTGTACAAGTCCAGTTGGGAAGAGACATGGCATATGGTACGCTGCTTTAAAATTGTATAGCACATGAAGAGGCGTGAAAATAGAGCAACAAGGTAAAATCCCATGTATTTTGATTCTACGATAGCATTATTTATACATACGTATCTTACAACATAATCATATTTATAAATGCAGATTTAAGGTGAGATTTATAATTAGCGATGATAATGGAGCAAAAGCAAATTTAATCATGTATGATAAGCAAATCAAAAAAAAGGTTGCAAAGACTCCTTTGGAATGTTTAGACAAACTACACCAGGTACGACCACTAAATTACATTACACAAATACTTTTTGTGTCATATAATCTTAATTATAGCATCAAAAGTTCTATTAATATAAAATATACACAGGTAGGAAATGACCGAGGAGTGCCACAAGAACTAACTTCAATGTTACGAAAGAAGTACGTACTCAAGTTAGTAGTTGACAAAAGGTACAATCTGGAATTAAGCTCAAGGTGCTACACGGTTGTGGACTACAGTGATGAGTTGAGACATATAGAAGCATGGACTGAACAATACAAAATGATTCAGGTAATAAAGCAATTTAAATTCTTTATTAAATTTTACCAAATATCAATAATCGTTTAGCTAACAATTTAGCATTTTAAAACCAGGAAATGAGTGCTGCTGAAAGTGAAAAACCAGACTCAATGGGCAGTCTTTTGGTAGTGAAATTAAAATTTTTTGCATTTAGAAAATACAATCTACTTAAAAGAGCTTAAAATATTAAAATGATATGTGCAGGAGAAAATTCAATACGAGAATCAAGTCTTAGCGGCCAAAGAATGCGGAGGTAAAACATAATTATCCCTTCAAATATTAATCAGAAATAATTAATTATACACACTTTTAAGCGATTGTAAAAAATCTGTGAACCATTACAGGATGATAGTGCTGTCAAGGGAATACATAACGATGAATCTGTGGAAAAGATTTTAACATTAAATATGACACAGGTAAAACAACACTTCTATACTATCTTTAACAGATTTTCCTTAGCAATTACTTAATTTAAAACAATCATTATTTAAAACATATGTAACAATTGTCTCTAGGAAAGCGTTGTCACAAGTGAGACACAATCGGATTATTTCTTTGGTATGTAATTCAATCCAAATATAGTAATTAAACGCCGATTAATAAAAATTATTACAATCTATTAGAACTTAAACTTACACAAACAAACAAATGCGGGATGCGAGAAAATGAAATCGGAAGTCGGTGAGTCGTTGACACCGTCAAGCAAGAGGATATTATTTGAGACATACAAGGACGGAGATGTGCAAGACGAATCATCAAAGAAAAAGGGAAATCGACTTAGAATTGAATAGCATTAGAAGCATTAAAGTGCATTATATTTTATTATAGACGTAATTCAAACATTAGTTTGGATATTGTTTTTCAACTTTCAAGTTAGTTTGACGTAATTCGGCAGTAGTTCGGATATTATATATCAATTTTCATGAATGGCTATTTTTTTAACACGGAACTATATTTGTAATTTCAGTTTTCTAAGAAGGACGACACAAGCATATTTTAATTACTTTCCTAATAATGGTGAGTTAGACAATATCAAAAAAATAAGACCAAAAACAAACAATCACAAACAAAGAAAAAAAAAAAAAGGGCGTCGTCTTCCAAAATAGATGACAAAAATATCAAGTGACAAAATAAATTGGAGTGTGGGGTTAAAAATGACATTATTCAATTAACAAAAAACTTTTGGAAAATGAAATTTAAATATCTTTAAAATTTTCACCAAACAAAATTTCAATTAAAGGCGCCAAAAGAAGTTATTCACTACCTCTATTAACATGATCCCACTAATAAGAAGTTAAGATGGTCATGGTCAACAAAGTTATTAACTACCCGATTAATATATCCCCACTAACAGTGGTTATTTCCACTTATATATATAAAACGCAACTTCACAATCATTCACTAATTTCCTAAGCTCCTTAAAGATTTGGAGAAAAGCTCAAGTAATCCTCATAATTAATAGTACAATAAAAAAGAAATCAAGAAAGAGGGAATAACAAATAAAAGAAGAAGCAAGGATTCGGGAAGACAACGGCATTACATGTGCAATAGTATAAGCAATGGAAAAAGGAAACAACACAAACTCAACACGAGAGCGGAAGAACTACAACGGGAAAGAAACAAGTAAGTATTCATAAGAAGTTTTATACTTATCTTTCCATGCCTCGAAAATTATTTCTCAAACATACAACACGTGTTCACCATCATCCAAACATAACAAAATAAATGTAAAGCGAACACGAAAATTCAATAAAACAAAACATTTAGTATGTCAAAATATTTCAATTAAGAATAATATATACAAATAAAAACTTAATAAAAATAGATAAAAAAGATGAAAATTATTGACTTAACTTTGGTGAAAATATCCCAAATAAAACATCAATAGTCCCAATTCTCTTTATCTTTGTAGATGAGGCATTCAAATAAAAATGCTTAGTATTGGTGAATCGAATACAAAATCGGCTATAAAAAATGAAATTCAACCATTGTTCAATGTAAATACATAATTAAACTTATCTCAATAATCGTAGGCATACTCGATTGCTTACCATTTGAAACAACCTAATGAAATCAACACATAATCGTTACAACAAAAGATTTAAAAATAATTACTCAAATTGGCTCTGTTTTCAAATTATTTAGGATTATGGTTTTCAACATTAAAAGTTTCATATCTGGGTATTAAGTTAGATATTTGACTCGGGTTCGGACTCGGTTGACTCGGGTTCGGACTCGGTTGACTCGGGTTCGGACTCGGTTGACTCGGGTTCGGACTCGGTTGACTCGGGTTGGGACTCGGGTTGGGACTCGGGTTGGGACTCGGGTTGGGATGGTTGGTGATTGGGTTGTGACTCGGGTTGGTGATGATTTGGGGATGAATTTCTGGGTTTCAAACCCAGAAATTAATGTATGAACCCAGAAATTTAACATTTTTAACCCGAAAAATTCAATTCACCCGAGAAATTGACGATTGTTAACACAGAAAATTCAATTAACCCAGAAATTTTCGATTTTAAACCCAGAAAATTCAACTTTTAACCCAGAAATTCAATTATTAACCCAGAAATTAAATTGATAACAATGAACACGACAATTATGTTAATCATTTTCGAATTAATGATGAAAATGAAATAACAAAAAAATCACATAAATTAAACATGCACAAAATTTTCGAGTGATGTAACAATTTATTTAGGTCAGATCTAACAATTTTCGACTGATGCACAAAATTTTCGACTGATTAACAATTTTCGAGTAAACATGTTTAACCCAGAAAATTCACCTATTTGTAGGGTTAGATCCGTATAAAACCCTCTCTTTATAGGATTATAACGCAAAATTCATATGTATTTTATGGTCATAAACGAAATTAACAAAATGAAACGATAGAGATTAGAAATAACCTTCGGTCCTAGTGCAAAAGGCAATGAGAGATTAAAGCAAATCTCCTCCTAAACGATGCACCCAAGATAGTCCGAGTTATGCCCTTGTGCTAGATCAATTCCTCTAATTGCCTTTGCAATATTGAGAGGATAGTTTTTGTGAGTTGTGTTGGATGTGAGATCCGAGTCCTGAGAGGCACAATTCCCAAAACCCTAATTTTGTTTAGCAAATGAACAATTAGCTTAGACAAGAGGAGATGCTCTCCTTTTGTCTATGAAAGGCTCTCGGCCAAACCGTGTGAGAGGGAGCTCGCGGGCTTTTAATTTTCTCTTCACTTAAACTTGCGGTCCGGTCCATAGCTTCCTAAATGTATACGACGCGGTTTCATTATAAACTGTTATCGGTTATCGGAAATTAAGGCATCAACTAATAATACGGGTTAGTTGAATTATTAATACATGTCCGACAAAACAGTATTGTATAATTATATTCAATATACATTTAATTTAAATATAAAACGCTTATATTTAAATTTACGTAATTAATAGTTAATTCGCCTTTAGCTCATGATATTTAATCCGTATTAAATATAATATCTCACCATCACATTTTGACTAATTATTAGTCAAATAACTCGCACTAACTTGGTTAGTCAAATTTGGCATCTATATGATTGTATTTTCATACCGTCACGTCACTCAAGACGTATCCTATAGGTGTGACTTTTAGGGACCAATTGATCACCGCCATCCGTATGACAATAACGTCAAACTTATCTAGCAAGCCAACCGTTATTGATAAACGTGGATCAATTGATTATAATACAAAAGTATACCCTTTGATCCTTTTAGAGTTTTATAAGTCCTTGCACTAATTGTTAAGGACACCAACCCCAACAAGCTCCCACTTGTCCGTACAAGTGTATGTGCAATGACGTTATCCGCACTAACTGGAGGACACTACCTCCAACAAACTCCCACTTGTCCGAACAAGTGTATGTGCGATAACCGATTCTCATATTCATTTAAAATTTCTCCCACTCAATGTAAAACAATTTGCAGATCTGGATCCGCAAAGGTCGTATTTTACAATCGATCTGTATCTAGAGTGGTTTCCCGACTAGAGAGTAACTCAACCGATAAAACGAATCCGTATCCGAGCATGGCCATGCATTTCGATTCTGACTCCTCGAGTGGCCCCGAGAAATATCGAGTACCGATAAAGGCTGAATATTTCCTTCAACTCGAACTCCTTCCGATCTAAGCACGCATGAAATGACCGAAACAATCTACTTGGCCCCTGTTACATTACGGATGACCGTGAGAAAGAAACCAAAGTCACCCAAAATCGGCCTTAGTCTCAAGAGACAGTCGATAGTCAAAAGATTCGACTCTTAGGATCATTATGGAGGTCCTATCCACGACCGGGCACCGAATGTTGTAAAACATTTAGGACTCCATGTCGATGTCACAATTGTGTCCTACGAAATATCCGTATAAAACGCCTCTGTGATTGGTCATCAACCTTTGTTGACTTATGGCTAGTTGAACCCACCATCAACCAACGTCACAAAATAATTGCCGAGTTATCAGCTCATGTGGGCAATTAAGGACTAAAAAAATATAATGTTTTTGCAGTTCACTTTGTGGTGTTCAAAATTTGTCGTACAAATCCACATGAAAAACAAAATATATATATAAAATATCAAAACGATGATGTTGTATAGAGTACAAAAACGAATGAATCTAATCCATAAAAGAGTACTACAACTTAGGAACACGTTTAATTCCCATGGAATTAACGTGCCCTTCATGCTTATCTTGTCGTAATGCTTTAGTGAGAGGATCGCTATGTTGTCATCAGTAGCAATCTTTTCTATCACTCTTGTCTTTTGCTCCACGTAATCCGGATTAGATGAGCTTTCCGTTGTACATGTCTAGACTTGTTGCTAGACTTTGGCTCCTTAGCTTGGAAGATGGCACCACTATTGTCGCAATAGATGGTGATCGGGTCATTCGAACTAGGCACTCTGAGATAGCCCATGTAAGAATTGGACGCATCCATATCGCTTCCTTTGTAGCTTCGGACGCGGCATAGTACTCGGACTCGGTCGTAGAATCTCTTATGTAACAGTTTGTTTCGAACTCTTCCGGTGATTGCAGCGTATCATTAAGAGTAAAAACGAATCGACCGAGATTTCGAGTCATCACGATCCGTTTGGAAGCTAGCATCTGCGTAACCGGTTGCGCATAGCTTTTGTTCGCCTCCATAAGTCAATGCCCAATCTTTAGTCCTCCGTAGGTACTTAAGAATGTTCTTGACAGCCAACCAATGTGATTCACCTGGATCTTTGTTGGAATCGACTTGTCATACTCAATGCATATGCCACGTCGGGACGTGTGCATATCATGGCATACATGATAGATCCTATTGCCGAGGCATAAGGTATCCGTGCCATGCGCTCTTTCTCTTCCGGTGTCTCTGGTGCCCGAGACTTGCTCAAATGCACCCCTGGAGACATAGGAAGGAACCCCTTCTTGGAGTTAGTCATGCTGAATCTCTCTAGGACTTTGTCTATGTAAGACTCCGATCGAGAGATAGCATCCGTCGTGATCTATCTCGATAGATACGGATGCCTAGAATTCTTTGTGCCTCTCCCAGATCTTTCATCTGGAAATGGTTTTTCAACCATACTTTCACCGAAGTTAAGAGAGGTATGTCATTCCCAATCAGGAGTATGTCGTCAACATACAATATTAGGAAGACAATCTTGCTCCCACTCGACTTGATATATAGACATGGTTCCTCGACAGATCGAGTAAATCCATTTTCTTTTATCACTTGGTCGAAGCGATGATTCCAACTCCTTGATGCTTGCTTAAGTCCATAAATGGAACGCTTAAGCTTGCACACTTTCTTAGGATGTCTTTGGATCGATAAAACCTTCGGGTTGTACCATGTACAACTCTTCCTCCAAAAAGCCGTTTAAGAAGGCGGTTTTAACGTCCATTTGCCAAATTTCATAGTCATGAAAAGCGGCAATCGCTAAGATAATCCGGATGGAACGCAACATGACTACGGGTGCAAAAATCTCATCGTAGTGCAAACCTGGCACTTGGGTGAAACCTTTAGCAACTAGTCGTGCTTTGTAGATATCTTGTTGACCTTCCACAGAATGCTTTATCTTGTAAAGCCATTTGCATTGAAGGGGACGAACCTTAGCAGGTAAGTCAACAAGATCCCATACGTTGTTCTCATACATAGAGTCCATCTCGGATTTCATGGCCTCAAGCCATAGTTTCGAGTCAGAACTGGTCACGGCACCTTTATAGGTTGCGGGTTCACTACTCGTTAAGAGTAGAACGTCATCTATGTCATGTTCCTCGACCATACCAATGTATCTGTCCGGAGGAATAGAGACTCTTCCCGACCTCCTAGGTTCCTCAGGAATATTTACATGGCAGGGATTGAAGGAATAGGTTCCTCCAATGGTTGCTCGGTGTTTGGTTCTGGAATCTCCGACAGGTCGAAGGTTCTATCACTCTTTGCATTCTCGAGAAATTCCTTCTCTAAGAATGTCGCACTCGCCGCAACAAAAACGCGTTGTTCGGTTGGCGAATAGAAGTAATGACCACGTGATCCTTTAGGATAACCTATAAAGTATGTCTTGACCGATCGCGGGCCGAGCTTATCTTCAGGTCTCCACTTGACATAAGCCTCGCAGCCCCAAACCCGTATAAAGGACAAGTTAGGGACCGTTCCCTTCCATAGTTCATATGGAGTCTTGTCACATGACTTTAGACGGACTTGGTTAAGTATTAGAGCGGTGACAAAAGAGCATAACCCCATAATGAATCAGGTAAAACCGTGTGACTCATCATGGATCGAACCATATCAAGTAGTGTTCGATTTCTCCGTTCGGACACACCATTGCCGAGGTGTTCCGGTGGAGTTAAGCGTAGGGCGATCCCACAGTCTTTAAGGTGTTGATCAAACTCGTGAGAAAGATACTCGCCACCACGATCTGAACGTAGTGTTTTTATCTTTCTACCAAGTAGGTTCTGTACCCTATTTTGGTATTCTTTGAATTTCTCAAAGGATTCACTTTTGTGCTTCATTAAGTAGACATAGCCATATCTACTTAAATCATCCGTGAAAGTGATGAAATACCTATAGCCTTCTCGTGCGGTGATTGACATAGGACCACATACATCCGTGTGTATGAGCCCTAATAGGTCAGCAGCGCACATTCCAACACCTTTGAAGGAAATACGAGTCATCTTACCGATGAGACATGATTCACACGTGCCAAATGATTGAAAATCAAAAGCCGAGATAGCTCCATTTTTAATGAGTACATTTTACGCGTTTCTCATTAATGTGTCCCATGCGGCAAAGTGCCATAGATATGTTTGATCTTTATCACCTACCTTTAACTTTTTATTCATTACGTGTAATATTTCGGTCGTCTGATCTAAAACATAAATTCCGTTCAAGGAGACTGCCTTGCCATAAATCATATTGTGTAAAGAGAAAATGCAAGCATTATTTTCTATTACAAATGAAAAACCAAGTTTGTCAAGTGCAGAAACTGAAATAATGTTTTTGGAAAGACTAGGAACATAATAGCAATCATATAATGATAACTCAAATCCGCTAGGAAGCTGGATCACATATGTCCCCTTTGAGATGGCAGCCACTCTTGCTCCATTCCCAACACGCAGGTCAACCTCACCCTTTACGAGAGGTTCGAGATTTCGGAGGCCCGCACATGATTACGAGATGAGAACCACAACCAAGTATCTAGTACCCAAGTTCCGTAACTTGCATGGTTAATCTCAATCATATGAATAAAAGTAGTAGAAGAAGACATACCAACAGGTTTAACGCGACCCGCTTTTATGTCCTCATGATAAACAGGACATGTCCGCCTCCAATGCCCAGTCTTGTGGCAGTGATGGCATTCCATGTTTTCGGTTTTGCTCTTTGTCGCGCCTGATGAGTTACTCGACTCACCAGGACCACTCTTACCTGAGCCTGACTTCTTGAACTTCGCCTTACCTACTGCTAGGTTTGCCTGAGCTTTGCCCTTACCCTTTCCTTTATTTGACACAACGAGAACATCCTGTTTCATGCTCCCACTGAACTTCATGTCCTTCTCGGTCTGTACGAGGAGGGAGTGCAGTTCATGGGGAGTCTTCTTCAAATCATTCATATAGTAATTCGCTCTAAATTGCGAATAACCATCGTGGAGTGAGTGAAGAATACGGTCGATAACAATATTCTCGCTGATGTTGCAGTTAAAGGTCTCCAGTTTCTCGACATTCTCAATCATGCTGAGAATGTGTGGGCTAACCGGTTGGCCCTTCTGGAGTCTCGCATCAAAGAAGCGAGTGGTATGCTCATAGGTCACGATTCTCGGTGCTTTCGAGAATTCCTTGGTGAGCGTGGTGAAAATCTTGTTTGCACCATGGGCTATGAAGCGTTTCTGCAAATTGGGTTCCATTGCAAAAATGAGTACGTTTTTAATCGCACCCGCTTCCATACAGAAGTCATTAAACTTGGTGACTTCTGCAGCTCTAGCCGTGGGACCTGGGTTTGCCGGGATGGGCTCCAAGAGATATTTGAGCTTCCGTCGGCGGGCAAGCATTCCGTAATGCCGCCTCCCGGTCCGAAGTTGGATCCATCATTCTTGATCGAGTAGACCGATTCATCCGATTCATGAAGATCCTAAGCCAGGACTCACGGTCCAATGTGGCACTTGGCATTGGGTTATCGCAGAACCACCATTTGTAGTTTAGCAGTTTAAAAACGTGATCTACATGAAAAAGAAAGAAAAACAAAACGAAATAAGCAACTCATCGAGGTGATTTAAGTCTATTTTAAAATTCATTTTAAACATGTAGACTCTCCCACTTGCATAATTGATCTCCCTCAAGAATGATACAAGTGATCCCAAGACTCAATTTCTGTAAACTGATAAGCCAACTGTTTAGCTAATTCTTCCGGAAGAACTCTTGGTCGATAGATTTCCGTAAATCCTATCTATAGTCCACCATAGTCACAGGATCGTACGAGTGACCATAGTGTTGAGATAAAATAAGTCAATCGGTTCCAATTTACCCAACGTAGAAGGGGTCATAGTATGCCTACCGACGAAGAAGGGAGTCCTTGGAGTTTGACCCATAAAGACCGTTCTCAATTTTGGTTTATACGAGGAAGATCCCATCAACTTAATTATAATTCATTTTAAGTGAACGAAAAACTAGCGTCTGCGTGAATGAATCAATTTAGGTGATGGCTTAGCATGATCGTGTGACATACGAATGTCAATGAAAACTAACTCGTGACCTCTATATGTGTCAGTTTTCATGCAATAATTAGGTGGTTTGGTTTTTAGGCGGAATATGATGCATACTATCGTTACATGAAAATAAATAAATGAATGCGATACGTAAATAAAAATCCTAGTGTGGCCTATCCTAGTAAAAAGAACAATATACAACTTTGGAATCCACCGTTGGACCCGAAAAGCCTGTCTTGGTGTTCCATCTTGATCCATGTAGCGGGAGTGAGCATCCGGTCTCCATCTTTAGTCTTCTCAAGAATTACAATTTAAAATTTACAAATATAAACCTATTTACATTCTAAATAAAAATTGTAATTAAAAGAAATAAAATGGAGATACGAGATCTCAAAATACAACCAAGACCGTGTTCCATCATTACGGTAACACGTTCTACTAAGGCCACACTAAGTTACAACTGTTTGCAAAATAATTAAATACGTAATTAAAAGGCATTCAAAACATTCAAAATATAAAAAGAACGATAAATAAAATGCATCAACTAAAATAAATTAATTCGTGACATAATTCCGTAATTATGTTTAATTTATCCAAACCACCAAAGATAATTAAAATTATGTGACAAAACCGCTTCATCAACTTAATTTTAATTCGATATAATCCGTTACAATAAATCATGTTAGTGTAACTTTATTTTTCGTGGGTGAACCGTTTCACTAATCAAGCGAGAGCATAAAAAAAAAACGTTTTATGCATTAAAAAGGCCGAAAGAAAAAAAAACCAGAAAAATTTTTCTTCTGTACTGTTCACGTGAACAGTACCAGGGGCCTAAAAAAAATTTTTTTTTTTTTTTTTAAAACCGGCAGAAATGCCGAGAGGTTCTAAAAGCCAAAAAAAAAAAATTTTACACGGCTAAAACGTGATCAAACAAGTGATCAAACAACAAAACGATTTGTAAAACCTCAATTGCAATTTATTCTAATCCGGATCAAAACAAAAATACAATTGACATGTTCTTCACATCTTGTTGTAATTATCGATTAAAACAACAATTCGCTAAGAACAACACAAAACAAGAGATCGAACGATCTAACAAAATTGTGTGGCACGCAAAATAATGTAAAAATCAGAAAACAGGCCGTGAACATTACAAGCCTCACGGTTTTCAAGAACAAAATGCCGAGACAAAAATTATTTTGTGCAACACGAAATTTTATGCAATGATTTTAACCGATCTTTAACATATAGCGATGAATATCGATTACATAGACAATATGCAAAGATCAAAAATTAAAACAAGGCAATCAACACCGTGTAAACTAGACACGGTTTCCAACAATCAAAAAAAAAAAAAAAAAACGCAGCAAATTTTTTTTCAAAATTGCCGTGACAAAAAAGGGCGTGAGACCAATTTTTGAACAAAATTCATCGTTTTCAAAATCGTTTAATGAAAAACACATATAAAAATATACGTGGCCTCGCTCTGATACCACTTGTAGGGTTAGATCCGTATAAAACCCTCTCTTTATAGGATTATAACGCAAAATTCATATGTATTTTATGGTCATAAACGAAATTAACAAAATGAAACGATAGAGATTAGAAATAACCTTCGGTCCTAGTGCAAAAGGCAATGAGAGATTAAAGCAAATCTCCTCCTAAACGATGCACCCAAGATAGTCCGAGTTATGCCCTTGTGCTAGATCAATTCCTCTAATTGCCTTTGCAATATTGAGAGGATAGTTTTTGTGAGTTGTGTTGGATGTGAGATCCAGTCCGAGAGGCACAATTCCCAAAACCCTAATTTTGTTTAGCAAATGAACAATTAGCTTAGACAAGAGGAGATGCTCTCCTTTTGTCTATGAAAGGCTCTCGGCCAAACCGTGTGAGAGGGAGCTCGCGGGCTTTTAATTTTCTCTTCACTTAAACTTGCGGTCCGGTCCATAGCTTCCTAAATGTATACGACGCGGTTTCATTATAAACTGTTATCGGTTATCGGAAATTAAGGCATCAACTAATAATACGGGTTAGTTGAATTATTAATACATGTCCGACAAAACAGTATTGTATAATTATATTCAATATACATTTAATTTAAATATAAAACGCTTATATTTAAATTTATTTAATTAATAGTTAATTCGCCTTTAGCTCATGATATTTAATCCGTATTAAATATAATATCTCACCATCACATTTTGACTAATTATTAGTCAAATAACTCGAACTAATCGGTTAGTCAAATTTGGCATCTATATGACTGTATTTTCATACCGTCACGTCACTCAAGACGTATCCTATAGGTGTGACTTTTAGGGACCAGTTGATCACCGCCATCTGTATGACAATAACGTCAAACTTATCTAGCAAGCCAACCGTTATTGATAAACGTGGATCAACTGATTATAATACAAAGTATACCCTTTGATCCTTTTAGAGGTTTATAAGTCCTTGCACTAACTGTTAAGGACACCAACCCCAACAAGCTCCCACTTGTCCGTACAAGTGTATGTGCAATGACGTTATCCGCACTAACTGGAGGACACTACCTCCAACACTATTAACCCAGAAATTCAATTATTAACCCAGAAAATCAATTGTTAACAATGAACACGAAAATTACGATAAAACATTTTCGAATTAACAATGAACATGAAATTATGATAAACATTCGAGTAAACATGCATACAATGGTCAGATCTAGCAAAGCCTTCAACAAAAATCAAGCAATAATTTGAAAAATATAAAGAAAAATGAAAATTACCATGAAATCAACTTAAACTTGAATGGTTAGACGAACACCGAGTTAACCGAACTGATAATGGCAGATCTAAACTTTGAATAAGTAATTTAGTGAGATGGGAGAGTGAAGGCGAGAATATGAATAGTTTAGTGAGAGGGGAGAGTGACGGTATGAAGAGTTTAGTGAGAGAGGAGAGTGAGTGACTAGTAGAAATAGTTGCATTTGTGGTAATAAGGGTTGGGACGGAGGGTTATAGGGTATATAAGGGACGGGTCTATTAGGGTTTGTGTTATAGACTTAATTAATAATTGGGCTGATTGAATTGGGTTGGGCCGAAAAAGTTGTAATGTGGTAATAAGGGTTGGGACGGTGGGCCATTGTCATCTATATTATTGCATTGGGTTGGGCTTTCTTTTATCACTACAACAAATTGTCACTTGCGCCACGAATTATGCCACGGGAATTTATAATTCGTGGCTAATGTTTGCTTAGCCACGGGAAAAACTTATTCATTATTTTGGAAAACAATTTATGCCACGGGATAATTTTTCCCGTGGCAAAAAGTCACTTTCGCCACGAATTAGGCTACACCCGTGGCAAATAATTATTTTAGCCACGGGCTATGTCACACCCGTGGCGAAAGTTTATTTAGTCACGAATTGTTCCGTGGCAAATATTTTGTTAGCCACGAACTAACAAACACCCGTGACGAGTATCTTTTCTGACTTAAATCTGAATGAAATTTAATCAAATATAATAATATAAAAATACATTTAAATATAAATTTTGAGAACCACTTTGATTAATTTAATTAATATTTTTATTGTTTTATGTACTTTAATAAGAAATTTTAAAATTTTATAAACTTATATGCAAGCAAAGAATTTTATCGCCTAAATTTTTTGATTTTTTTTACAAACCACATTTATATTTGGTTGGTTTTTTAAAACAATAATAATTTAAAAAAATTGTTTTAATATATAATTTTGTTTATTAAAGTCGTGAATTTTTTTTTAATTTCTTTTTTTTAAATTAAACTTTATAATCTTGAATAACAATCTTAAATGATCGTATCACATTTAAAGATATAACATATCAAATTGAATAAAAACCTTATTTCCATCTATGTTAGAGAAATCTAAAATGAATATATTGTTCAACTATTTCATTCAAAATTTGATTTCCAACTTATTTGTAGGATATTTTTAGAAAATTTTGAATTTGATATAAAATTTACGGAAATTTCCCGTGGTACCCTTGAACTTTGCCAGATTAGACATGACACCCCTTATTTTATGTTTCTACATATTGTGTCCTTGTGTTTACCTTTTTCATTATTAGAATACCCTTTGGCGAAAATTCGTCATAACGCCGTTACTCTTATAAGTAATTTGATGAATAATTAAGTATGTTATGTTGTTATTGTTATATTATTTAGGTACTAAATGTTATTTTATTAGACAAAATAAGGATTTAGGTATTTGATGATGAATTGATAGTGCATTAGATAACAAAAAAAAGCCGTCACAAGGCATATGGGTACCGACGTTATGACGGAAGTTTGTCAACGAGTATTATGGGACTGAAAAAGCTAAATATAGGGGTACCATACGTAAAAACTTAACAAAAGGGCACCATATGTAATCTGTCAAAATTCAAGGGTACCATGAACAATTTACGTAAAATTTAACTCATTTGAGAAAAAAAAAAAATTGAAATTTTTTTCAATGAAAATAAGCGCATTATAGAGAGAAATATAGAAATTATAATAATTTACAAATCACATTTCCAAATAATGTGAAATTTTGAGAAAAGAAACTAGTAAACGATAAAAAAGAGAAATCGGTTTAGGAAAATAAGCGATTCTTTTGTACAATAGTCTTTTTCGTGTTTTTTGGGTAAAAAAATGACTACTTTTTGGTTAATACTGATCACTTTGGGGAAAAAAGACCTTTAGTTATAAAAAGCGGTCATTACTTTACCAAAAAATTGTCACATCAGGTACGACGGTTATACAATATAATTTGCATAGAAAAATATATGAAAAAATGAGTACATGAGAAATGAAAATAAGAATGTCGATAAACAAAAGAAATAAAAAAAATGTTAGGAAAACACAATTACGTTTACTTTTTGGAGAAAATGGTTTGCTGACTTCGGCAAAAAAATGACGTCAAAATCATTAGTCAAGAGGTTACTATCGAAAATTTAATTCTTTCGGCCAAAATAATATTTTTCCCGCAAAAATTTGTAAATCATGTAACATTTATGTTATTAAATAGTACTAAAGGTAAGATTTGAAAAAAAAAAACTTAAAAGGATTCAAAGTGCTAATTATATCAACAAAGTTAACATTTAATTTCGGTGGCACATCAAAAGAACTCCACAGTTAAGCGTGCTCAGGTGAGATTAGTGTTGGGATGGGTGACCTCCTGGGAAGCCTCTCCGATGCTCACAAATGCATGACCGGCGAAACCAAATAACGTTCAAATGAATCAAGTTAACTAGCGAAACAATTATCTTGATTGTCATGGTTCCGTATATGAAAAACTACCAATTCTGAAAAATAAATAAATTATTTTACGTTTTATTTATTTAATTTTCATATATATTGTTTGCCACGGGAATTATTTTTTTGCCACGGGAAATTTCTTTGGCCACGGGAGTTATTAGCCACGAGAGAATCCGTGGCCAAAAATTCAATAATAGCCACGTTCTTATTTTTCCCGTGGCTATGTCTTTGCCACAGCCACTTGCGCCACGGAAGGTATTCCCGTGGCAAAATGATATAGCCACGGAAATTTAGCACTTGCGCCACGAATTTAGCCGTGGCCCAAGTGCTAATTTGTAGTAGTGTATACTTATCAAAAACATGGCTCAATATTTTTCGGATGCCATCGGATATCGGACCCGTACATATATGACATATACTACTATTTTTTTCTTACTTATTTTTTTAATTATTATTCGTAATTTAAATATTAAATAACTTTCATATTGTGTATTAGTTATTAGCATGGAAAAAAATTATTTCACGGCTATAACAAAAATAACTAATCTAATAGCCATTTCGTATATATTAGCTTCGACTAGACGACAAGCAAGACGAGTGACATCAGCTGTATCTGTGCAAATAGATACTCAATATTCTACTCCAACCACGCCACTTAGTTCCACCACCACAGGTATATAAAATGCCGTTTATTATAAATAAAATATTTAACAAATCCAGTATAAGTTTTATTACTCTCTAAACTGGTGTTTATTGCATTATTTCACAGGTATCGATAGTCCACCAGATGTAGTCGAACGATTAGTAAGAGACTTATGTTCAACCTTTGGCGAATCATACGACGAATGTAGACCTTCAATACCAGAAAGCCAACTAGCTGTCACCGGACATGGTAGGTGGTCATTTGCTTTACGCGAAGAATATTCCTTCGGCCAACAAAATTAATCCTCCCAATTCATTAACGATGGTTATTTTGTTTTAAATTATTATTGAATACTATCTTAACAATTTGTATATAACAATCGTTATTGTTATTACGTGCTTTTATCCTAACTCCGTTGTTTATAACATGACTACTTAGGTATCGATAGTCCACCAGATGTGGTGGAGCGATTAGTAAGAGATTTATGTTCAGCCTTTGGCGAATCTTATGATGACTTTAGCGGTTTAGTTTCTGAAAACCAAGAAGTATTCACTGAACGTGAAACGAGCTCATTTCGCTCACACGGAGAATGTTCCCGAAGTCAACAAAATCAATCTTCCCAGGGGAACGACGGAGGTCATTTTATTTTTTGCTAATGATCGAAGTATTATAACTTGATTTAAATAGCTATATAAATCAAACTATTTAACTTTTCCATATTGTTGTGACATTTAATGTTTCAGTACTCGAAGGATATTGGGATATTGGTGACCCAGAATACGAGTGCACAAAATGTAGAGCGCAAATGTGGTTTCAAGAAAGGAAAAAGAAAAAAAAGGGTACTCGATGCCCTAAGTTCTCATTGTGTTGCTCTGATGGCAAAGTTAAGCTTCCATGGTTAAAAGAACCGCCTCAACTCCTAAAGTCTCTACTAAGTAGACAACATCCATATAGTAAGCATTTTATTGAGAATATCCGGGCTTATAACGGGATGTTTTCTTTCACATCTATGGGTGGGAAGATTGATCATTCCATCAATCAAGGTCGAGGTCCCTACACATTCAGGATGGGAGGCCAAAATATTCACCGAATAGGAAGTTTGTTGCCGTCAACCGGAGCAACTCCTAAATTTTGTCGATTATACATATATGACACGAAGAAGAAGTTGAAAATCGGAAAAAAGCAATCAGGTATGTCATATACAAGACAAATACGTTAGAATATTAGTTTAACGCATTATTTGTAAAGATCGATGTTTTGGTATTTAGTTACCCAATATAAATAAACACAACTTATTATTAATTACCTATGAATGCAGCCACGATACTCCGGAGCGATATAACGATGAGCTGATTGAATTACTGCAAAAGATGGTCGACTCACATAATCCTGTTGCAAAGACATTTAGGATGGCTAGGGATGATTGTCTTCCGATGAAAACGTCGACGTGAGTATCAGACTCATCTGTAGAAGAGACAGAGATGGGAGAATGTATAATCGTCCAACGGTTTCAGAGGTAGCAGCATTGATCGAGGGTGATTTAGGTCCAAACATGGATAAACGAGATATTATTGTACAAAAGTCATGCGGAAGTTTACAACGTATATCTGAGTTACACCCATTATTCATGGCCCTCCAGTATCCTTTATTATTTCCGTGCGGGGAAGACGGTTACCGATTGGGAATTTATCACTCTGAAAACTCTCTTGAAATAGTAATTACGAAAATCCGCGCGATAAATTAACTCTTAGAGAGTGGTATGCATTTCGTATTCGGGATAGACCTTTGTCGAGTTGAATTTCCAACTCGTTACAATCCGGTAAAGCCTATCACCAGTTTTTAGTTGTGGATTTGATCGGTTGAATCTCATAGACTAAAGTTTATACGCTACAACCAAGATCTTCTTCGCGTGGACAATTACAATAATCTTAGAAGTTTGTTGAACGAGGGGACGTTGAGCCGTCTTCCGCCGGTAGTCGTCTTATTGTTCCTTCTTCTTTGGTGGGAGGTGGCCCATATATGAGAGTAAACTACCTTGATACTATGACCATTTGTAGGTGGTTCGGTTACCCTGATCTATTTATCACGTTTACGTGCAATCCCAAGTGGCCGGAAATCACCCGGTTTGTTAGAAATAGGGGACTTAATCCCGAGGATCGTCCTGATATTTTGTCTCGTGTATTCAAGATTAAGCTCGAAGAGTTGATGATTGATTTAAAAGAGCGCCATATCTTTGGTAGGGTTAGAGCAGGTGCGTAGTCTTTCATCCGTCGGGTTTAATATTTGGACATATTTTATCTAGCCGTAATATATAATCTAATATGTTTGCGTAATTCTATCACGATTGTATATACTATTGAATTTCGAAGCGTGGTCTTCCACATGCTCATATCCTTTTGTTCTTACATCGAGAAGACAAGTTCCCCGAAGTCTGCGGATATCGATAAAATAATTTCAATGGAGATCCCCAATCCGGTTGAGAATCCGTGTTACATGCCGTCGTTTGCACACACATGATTCACGGACCGTGTGGAACTGCAAAACCACGATCACCGTGTATGGTTGGGTCTACATGCTCAAAACATTTCCCCAAAAAGTGTACCGAAAGAACAACTATCGGCGAAGACGGTTATCCTATTTATAAGAGAAGTAAAACAGGACCAACAATATATAAGGACCGAGTGGCACTTGACAATGGATCTGTCGTGCCATATAACCCGTACTTATTGCTGAAATATCGTGCACATATCAATGTGGAGTGGTGTAACCAATCTAAAGCGATCAAGTATCTTTTCAAGTATATAAATAAGGGATCTGATCGAGTGACAATGCAGTCCTCTTATCGACGCCGCAACGACCAATTTCCTGAACAGGTGGACGAGATTAAACGATACTACGATTGTAGGTACCTTTCAGCATGTGAGGCTGTTTGGAGGATATTCGCGTTTGACATTCACTACAGGACTCCCGCAGTCGAAAGGCTGCAGTTTCACCTTCGGCGGCGAACGAGCGTTGTGTTTGATGATGAAGATCCTATTGACGAGGTCTTAGAGAAATCATCGATGGGAGTGTCAAAGTTTCTATCTTGGATGAAAATTAACAGTAGTGAAGAGGAAGAGTTGCAGATAGCGAAGGACTTATTGTCTTTGTCAATTCCCAACTAAATTTGTGTGGAATAAAGATCAGCGAGAGTGGACCCTTAGAAAACAGAATTTTAAGATAGGCAGGTTGCAACATGTGCCGCCGACTTGCGGTGAATTATATTTCATGAGAACCATGTTGAACCATGTAAAGGGACCCAAAAGTTATGAGGACATAAGAAGGGTTAACGGCACTCTCTATGACACGTATAGGGAAGCGTGTTATGCATATGGCTTGATCGGTGACGACAAAGAGTACATTGATGCGATAGAGGAAGCAAGCGAATGGGCCTCTGGATTTTATCTTAGAAACCTCTTTGCGACTTTATTGTTATCTGGGACGTTGTCCATGCCAAGTAGAGTCTGGGAGGCAACATGGAGTCTTCTAGCGGATGATATCCTTCACAGGCAACGTAATATTCTTCAAAACCGAGGTACTACTTTAATATATTGCTTTCTATTTAGTGCATCTAATTTACATTCTTTGCACATATAATAGTTATCAATACGTTATGATGACACTGCAAATATCATCATAGGTTTGGAACTAACTGATGAAGAATTGAAAAACTATGCTTTGATCGACATAGAAGCATCACTCCAATTAAATGGGAGTAGTTTAGCAAGATTTGAAGGGATGCCCCTACCCGATACATCGTCAACAACACATCACGCGAACACGATGGTTATGGATGAGTTGTCTTATGACAAAGAATCGCTCCAGGCAGAACATGCGTCTCAACTATCTTCAATGACTGATGAGCAGACGACGGTTTATAATGAAATTATGGAAGCTATTGCATCTAATCAAGGAGGGGTGTTTTTTGTGTATGGCTATGGAGGGACTGGCAAAACATTCATCTGGCGAACTTTATGTGCTACCCTCAGAAGCAAGGGTGAAATTGTTTTGCCTGTTGCATCTAGCGGAATTGCAGCAACGTTGATACCTGGTGGTAGAACAGCGCACGCGAGACTTGGCATTCCAATCAATCTCACCGAAAACTCCACTTGCCCTTAATTAAACCTGGTAGTGATTTAGCGGAATTGTTGATCAGAGCGAAGCTAATTATATGGGACGAAGCGCCGATGACTCATAAACATGGTTTCGAGGCTGTTGATAGAAGTTTGAAAGACGTCATGCGTGTTGTAGATCCGCGTAATGCAACACTACCATTTGGCGGGAAAGTGGTAGTTTTTGGTGGCGATTTTCGCCAAACATTACCGGTTGTTTCCAAAGGGAGCAGGGCTGATGTTGTGCATGCTTCTCTTTGTTCGTCGTATTTGTGGAGTTCATGTAAGGTACGTTCAAAACATAGTTTCCAAATTGGTACTAAAACGCTATTCAATTAATTTATATTTTCTTTCAATGTTTTAAGATGTGTATGTCTTAAATTTCAGGTGCTTACATTGACTAAAAATATGCGCTTACAAGCCGGAAGTGAAGACACTAATGAAGATGAGATACGAAAATTCTCGGAGTGGATTCTGAAAATTGGAGATGGGTTGGTCGGGGATCCAAATGATGGTGATGCTGAGGTTGACATAGAGTTCCCCGACGATTTACTTATTCAAAACGTGACTAATCCCATTGCCTCCTTAGTAGATATCACTTATCCTGATCTTCAAAATCGGTTATGGGACCCAAATTATCTTCAAGAAAGGGCAATTCTTGCACCCACTCACGAAATAGTTGAAGATGTAAATGATTATGTGTTATCTCTTATCCATGAGGAAGAGAGAATTTACTTAAGCTCTGATGAGGTCAGTAGAGATGATAGAACTATGGGCGAGCCTGACCTTTACTCCACAGAATTCTTGAACAGTATTAAATGTTCTGGCCTCCCAAACCATGAATTGAGATTGAAAGTCGGTGCTATGGTTATGCTCCTTAGAAATATTGATCAATCGCGTGGGTTGTGCAATGGTACCAGATTAATAGTGACAGACTTAGGGAGACGCGTAATTAGTTGTACAGTGTTGACTGGTAGTCATAAAGGCGATAGAGTGCACATTGCCCGCATTACACTCACTCCTTCAGATTCCAGTAAATTTCCAGTCCGGTTTAGTAGAAGACAATTTCCCATTGCTGTTTGTTTTGCCATGACAATAAACAAAAGCCAGGGCCAGTCTTTATCTCAAGTGAGCATTTATCTTCCAAGACCGGTCTTCAGTCATGGAGCACTTTATGTCGCGATCTCGAGGGTTACAAGCAAACAAGGCCTTAAACTATTAATCTGCGACAGTAACAAGCGTACATCGAATATTACAACCAACGTTGTTTACCAAGAAATTTTTGAGTATTTGTAAAGTTCATATTACTTCTACATTTGTTGGACAATTTGTATCGTATGGTAGGGATTAGCGTAGTAACAATCCTAATAACATATACTTTGAATATTCAATTGTGGCTTTTTTAAATTGTCAGGAGTATGGAAATTTAATCATGCTCATTTATATGCTTACGTTTTCGAATCTAATTTTAGCGATTGTTACTACGTCCCGTGCATTTTTTGCACGGGTTTAACACTAGTTGTCTTATGGTAAAATTGTGATTTGATAATATCAAGAAACTACGGGGTACGGCGTCAAATAATGGGAAAAACAACCAATCCAAACGTGGTACGCATTCATTCGAGTTAAAATCCTCTCCATTTCCTAAAAAGAAATGGAGAGGTCATTATCTATCAACGGTCCAAATTGTATTTGGTCAATATTGAACGGTGTACGATTTATGCATAAAAATAAAGTGTTAATAGAGTATAGAGGAGATAATACTCCCTCCATTCAACTCCACTTTACATGTATTCCATTTCCGTCCATTCAACTCCACTTTACAGGTTTCCTTATTTGGCTAAAAAAATGACAATTCTATCCTTATTGAAAATCTTTATTTACAAAAAATGCCACCCAAACCCCACACTACCTTTATGTTTTTTTAATATTTTTAACCTCTTCTTTCTCTTTCCACATGTACTTTTAATACTTTTTTTAATCCGCTCCTTAATATCCGTGTAAAAACCAAAGTTGCAAAGTGGAGTTGAATGGAGGGAGTATTATTTTTTAGGGAAGAGGAGATAATATTATTAAATGAGTTTGTGAGAGAAAATGGAGAGATCTTTGTTGCATTCTAAAGCCTTTCCAAAGGATTATTGTGAATTTGTGATGTGATGTTTTTAGGTTCACAATATTTTATTCATGTGAAACCACCATTCATACAACCCGACTAGGTACAATCCGAGTTGACAAATTCATAACTTTTACTCGCATAATAATAATAATAATAATAATAATAATAATAATAATAATAATAATAATAATAATAGTAATAATAATAATAATAATACGGTCAGATTTTGTGCCGGGCCAGGTTGTCGCTGATGCTGCTCAGCGAAAGTGTGCTAAGTATGGGGATTTGTGCGCGGTAGCGGGTTATGGTTTCCTACCTTTCTCTTTCTCTTCACTCGGGGAGTTGAGTTCGGATGCTGTTGCCTTGCACAAGCGGATCCGAAATTCTCGGTATCTCGGGATCTTTGGGGCTCGGGTAGCCGCTTACATTTTTACTCGTATTAGCTTTACTATTGCTAAGGGTGTGGGAGCCCAGATTGTGTCTCGGCTCCCCACCAATTTCATGTAAACCTTTTATTTTTATTATAATGAAAGCTGCGCGCATTTTATAATGAAAATAATAATAATAATAATAATAATAATAATAATACGGTCAGTTTCTTCTCCTTTGACTCAGACTGGGATGACGGATTTTGTGCCTGGCCGGGCTGTCGCTGATGCTGCTCAGCGAAAGTGTGCTAAGTATGGGGATTTATGCGCGGTACCGGGTTATGGTTTCCTTCCTTTCTCTTTCTCTTCACTTGGGGAGCTGGTTCGGATGTTGTTGTCTTGCTCAAGCGGATCCAGAAATTCTCGGTATCTCAGGATGCGGGGGCTCGGATAGCCGCTTATATTTTTACTAGACTTAGCTTTGCTATTGCTA